>NW_024104382.1:0-228261 GCF_003945595.2 Pipra filicauda
GCGGGTCTCTCCGGGATCTCCTGTCGAGGGCGCGCTGTGAGCTGCTCACAGATCGCTGTCAGCAGGGGAATGGCTGCGTTGTGCTCGTCGCCGGGCCCTGGCAGTTCCCCATGGAACACGGGCACAGCTCTGGCAGCTGTGATGTCACAGGAGTTGTGGGGCCGCTCAGCAGTGGGGATGGGGATCATGGAATGATGGAATCCTTGAATGGTTTGGCTTGGGAGGGACCTTAAAATCATCTTATTCCAACCTGTCCAGGTTGCTCAGGGCCCCTTCCAAGTGGTCCTTGAATGTTGCCAGGGATGGGGCATCCACAGCCTCTCTGCACAGCCCCTGCCAGGGCCTCGCCACCCTCACAGGAAACAATATTTTCCTAACATAAAAATCTAACCCTCTGTCAGTTTGAGCCCATTCTCCCTTGTCCTGTCACTACAGTTGCTGACCAAGAGTCACCCTCCGGCTTCCTTGGAGGCCCCTTCCCAGACGGGAAGGTTTCTCCCAGGTCTCCACACAACCTTCTCTTGTCCAGGCTGAAGAGCCCCAACTTTGCCAGCCTGTGTGCAGAGGGGAGGTGCTCGAGGTCCCTGAGCCCCTTGGTGGCCTGGTGTGGCCTTGCTGCAGCAGTTCCCTGGCCTTGTTGTGTCGGGGACCCCAGAGCTGGAGGCCGCACTGCAGGTGGGGTCTCCTGAGAGCGCAGCAGAGCGGCACAACCCCCCCTGCCCTGCTGCCCCCAGGGCTGGGGATGAGCCCAGGACATGGTTTCTTCTTTCTAACATTTCTTCCTTTCAACTTATTCTACCTGTATCTAGCTGAGACATAATGGTTTTTTGATCACCTGGCCCCTATCTCTTTATGTGTTTGGTGGAAAACCACTGCCTTGCTGTGGACTTTTTTATCTTCTTTTTTTTTTTTTGGTTCACCAGATCATGGAGAAAAGATAGTTATTCATTGAAATTGTTCATTCCAGTGAAACTGCTTTCATACAACTTGTGACTTTTCCTTTTACTTTGGTCTTAGCAATAGTTACTTTTTCAATTTGGGACAAGAGGTAAAAATGCTGTGGGTAATTTGTCTTAATCACCTCAGTCTTTGACTTCAGTCTGTTTAAGGAGGCCCTCTCTTACAGCAGCAGGAATTGGGAGTCTTTAGAGTCACATGCACGTGCAGTACATCTTATTTTTCTCAAACTGTGCTTTCGTAACTGAAATGTTGTTGTGTTGGTATAGTTTGCTACTGGTGGCTCTCACTTTATTGGTTATCCAAAACTGAATTGTTACGAAGCAAAATTAAACCTGAGTGAAAAACTGCAGAAAAAAGGAAGTTTTATAGGCGGTAGAAATCACTCTGTTTTACAGAAATAGGGCTTTGGTTAGAGTCACTTGTTTGTGATGAAGCATAGACAGGATGTGTGGTGTTTTAGGAATAAATCCCCTCGGATGAGTGACATGTAACTCTAAAAGCCTCGTCTTTTTACCCATCCTCAACTGTGTTCTCTGTGGAGGCACAGGCTGCACCACAGTCCTTAAGAATTGAACAGCTATTTAGAAATGTGTTAGGATTTAAAAAAAAAAAAAAAAAGCAGCCAACAACAAACTCGAGATACATGTGTTTTGAAAGAGCATCTGCAATATACACTGGCACTTATTTCCAAATAGCTATTACAGCAAACTTTGTGTTTCCGTGCTTGGCTGCTCATCTGTGAGCTGACAACAGAAATGTTTTCCATGTCTCTGTGAGCTGGTGATGGTGGAGACACTTGCAGTGCAGACACGCTGCTGTCCCAGATCCCCAGGGACAGTGAGGCACAGCTCCTGTGATTGTCCCCGTTAGGAATACAGGCACACGGGTTGATGGCTTGCAAGTGTGTTTGTGCACTGAATGCACTGATGCCAGCTGAAGTTATGAGCTTTCTGTGTTGTTGCAATGAGATTGGGCAAGTTTCTGTTCGTATTCCAGTCCAAAAACCTGTCTTTTTAGGGGAAAAAAAGATACAGAGAGTCATAGGAGTCATAAGACTTGTGCAGCTTTGAGTGATGACATGGGCTGCCTTGGTGCAAAAGGGCCAGAAAAGAAAGAAAAGTTAAAGGAGTTCCTGTGCTTGAGGCCCCACCTAAACCATTCCTTAAAATAAATTTGACATTGAGCATTAAATTATACATTTGGTATCAGTATCATAGCATCACAAAATGGTTGGGATTGGAGGGACCTTCAAGACTCTCTAGTTCCAACACCCTTCCCTGGGCAGGGACACCTTCCACTAGCCCAGGTTGCTCCAAGCCCCATCCAGCCTGTCCTTGAACACTTCCAGGGATCCAGGGGCAGCCACAGGTTCCCTGGCAACCTGTGCCAGACTTTTTCTTTCCTTTTTTCATTTTTTTTTTTGTATTTCAGACCCCAAATCCACTAAAAGAGAAAGACTTTTAAGGTGATTGATACTGTATCTTCCAAATGCAAAACCTTAAAAAGCAAAATAAAGCATCCAATTTTTTTAAAAAATTAAAACTCTTGCAAGGCTTTGCTGTTCTCTTACTATGTTGGGAGTATGTTGTTTGCTGTGTCTTTTTTCCTTGTGCATCAGTGGTTATATGTTTTTTGCCAGATTAGTTGTATCACTGACACTGGGTTGGTGTTTCTTTCTGCCATTAAAGGGAAAGGCTGGTTCAGCAGTTGAAAAAAAACAGGTCTTGTCTGCAAATACTGCCCCATCTCCCAAAGCTGCTGCAGTCCATTCAAAATCTGCTGGTGTGCTCCCTCTGGCACCCCTGTCTGACCCTGCCAAGCCTGATGATTCTCATGCATTTCTAAGGATGTTCATCTTATTCTCTTGACCAAGGCCAAATAAAAACCAAATTGGAGGGAGCAAGAGCAAATCAGTCACAGTGTGAGTAGGTTTGGGGTTTTAGGGGGGGAAGTTTAGAAACTTGGGCAAATGGCTATTACTGAGAATTTCAGTCTGCCTGAGAAGAAATGTGTCTGCTATTTGTTGTGGAAGCAGTTGTTCCTCTCTTGTAAAAGACTCAGTGATCCAGTCCAGGAATAGAAGCAGTGCTTTTGTTGCTTAGAGGCACATGTTGTGATGAGCAGAAATGAACAGTGAGTAACCCATCAGCTGAAAAAAAATGCCACATACAGGATTTAGGCTGTTAGAGAGCCCAGACAATTCCATAGGTGTCAAGCTGGATTGGGGAATAATTCCTAAATGAGACAGGTGTCCATGGAACTGGGTAAAGAGCTGGTATGAGGTTTTGCTCAGCCCCTCCTCATGGTGGTGACGTACACACTTGTATAATTCCCCCCACACCCCACAACAACCTTTTTTTGTTTCATTAAATGAGTAGCTGGGTCAGGAATTTAACTGGCATCCATACCCTTCTGCTAGAATTTCACAAGGATCTGAGGCATGGACCTCCATGAACTTTTCTTCAGCAGGTGGCCTGATGGGCTGAATGAGTGTAGTTCATGCCAGAATGGCCATTTATGTTACTTCCCCAAGATCCTGCTTCCATGTGAGCAGAAAAAGAGTAATGCAAAGCATGTGCTGTCACATTCCTTGCTGGGGTTGGTAGAGCAGCATGGCATGGAAAGCTGCATGGAATGCTGGCTGTTTGTAATGCTTTCACTTTTTTCCGTGGATTTTTTCCTCTCTGAGTGATACTTCATACCAGGAAAGCATGAGAATATCAGTGATTTATTCCTTTTGCCAAGCATAACGTCACCCTCGCTGAGATTAAATCTTCCAGGGAGTTACAGCTTCGTGTTTGTTTGGGTTTTGATGTTGTGGCAATAAGCAGGAAAACTCTGGCCTTAAGGGGCAAGGAAGGCAGCTGGCACATGACTGGCAGAAGCAGCTGAACTGCTGGGATGTCTGAATAAAATTCCTAATGTATTATCACCTCCTTTTTCATTACTGCATCAGAGTTATTAAAAAGACTTGGTTCTTTGAACTGGTTGACAGTGTTCTCTGATACATTTTGCCCAGCTCCCACAGTTGGTTTACATGTTAATAAGTGAAGCTCAAAGTCTGCCCCTTGGATGTGAAATCCTCTGGTAACATGTCAGGACTGGGGAATATGTTTGTAATTGGATTTTGAACAGATAAGTGTGTTTTAAGTCCTCCTTGAACTCTGAGTAGAACTGATAGAACATGCCAGTAAACAGGGAAAAGCAAGTAAACACAGGATTTTGGAGCATAGTGATCACTCTGTATCCCCTAATTTCTGAAGGAATCTCTGGGATACTCTTCCATCAAACAGCTACTGTAAATAATACTGGTGGGCAGTTCAAATGAAGATTCGAGTGGGACACTGAAAATTCAAGTGAGACATAAAGATATTCTGATTTTTTTTACATTTCTGTTTCATTGTTCACCATAGAAAATCAATGGATGTGTGTTTGCTGCATACATTAACAAGCACCTGGATGCTCTGTGGAGGCAAAAGCCCCAAAGAAAATAAAAAATAAAACTGTTGAGTTAATATGTTGAGATGAGACAATATCAGCCTTGAAAAGCTTCTCTGTGAGCGGGGTAGGGCTTGGCTGTTGTTCTCCTAATGACTTATTCATTAAATGGAAGGAAATCTATACGGACAGAACAAGATAAATCCATGTTTCTTCACAAACATATGCACCAGCACACACTCCAACAAGCACTACAGAAGTGTGTACTCTTCCCTAAGCCTGTCATAAGGGACTAAATTATGCTGCTACACTCTGTGGTGGGGTAATAGATTTGAGCAATTATGACTTTAGAACACTAAGGACATGTTTCTCCATTAATTAGGGTGCACATTCTGTGGTGTTTGCCTTTAATCAGAGAAGCTGCACTGGTTGGACGCTTTGGGGAAGAAGGACAACTTGTTTTCCTTTCACACTTTTTGCATCTGCTTTCAATTTTGCAACATCTTCAGGGCAGAAAGGGGCAAATCCCCAACGAAGTTGAGGTATCAGGACAACAAAACATGAAGAAAGTGTCTCTACTGAGTCATGAAAGAAACGAAATTCTGAATTTTGTGGTGTTGGAGGTGACCTTCAGATCCTTGGCCTATTTAAAACTTGTCTTAGCAACAAATTCTCTGGTAGCATAACTTCAAGCAGTAGCAAATTTGCTGTGATTCTCAGTAGCTGAATCGAATTTCTCTTTCTTGTGATTTTTTTTTTCCATGTATAATAAACCTAAAACATCTTCAGTTTGAAGGTTTCAAGGTTGCTAACTAATTACCCAGCCTTAGAAGGGTCTCTTTGAAAGGTGTTATTCTGCAACTGTTTGGAAGAAGATTTCTTGTACTATTGTATTTGAAAGCATTGCAGGCTAGCTGAATCTAAAGAGAAAATACCAGGCTAATTAGTCTCTTATCAAGTGGGGACTGTCAATTTTTATATTCCTTTTCTGAAGTAAAAAAACCCCACAATCTCACACTGATGAAATAAAAACCAATAGGACTAATTTCAGGTCGACCTTAATGTTCACTCTGTCTTTGCTTTGAAGGAGGAACTGTTCTCTCAATATTTACATTTATTAGGGAAGTGTTGATTTTTAAGCAGCTGCTGGGAGGTTTGCAGGAGGAGGCAGCAACAGAACTCATTCCGTGGCTTCACTCCTGCGTTAGCCATTGGAGCCACTCCTGAGGCAAAACCAGGTTGTGGTTTCACCTGTGGCCACCTTGGTGAGCGAAGTTCAGTGTCACATCACACCTTCTCCCTGGCTCTGATGGATAAATGTGAGGAATGAGTCCAGGAATCCTCCCTTGCCACTGTCTCCACCTTGGCACAGGGAGCCTTGGCTCTGCTTTCCCTGTGGGCTTTAGCAAGGGCAGGGGCTGAGCTGGAACAGCTGAGAAATTCAGTGCAGGAGCTGGATAGAATTTAATTTTCCTGTGATCTGTCCCTGTGTAACAAGCCTAAGACTTCTTCAGTTGCACTTTGTTGTCAGTGTGGTTACTTTTCAGTAATGCCACAGTGGTGGTCAAAATACTCGGAATTCAATATAAAACGTGTGGTTTAAATGTTTGTGAAGACCTGGGATTTTGGGGGGTGTTTGGTGTGGGAAAGGTGAGTGAGCAGGTGTTCATTAACTGCCCAGCAGCTCCTGGGCCTGGGTGTCCTTGGATAGCCCTGGATATTCCCATGGCATTCTGCACATAATGCTTGGAAGCATCATGCTGAGGAGAGAAACCCAAAGATTGTGGCTTGACTTACCTGTAGAACATCTTAGACATCAAAATACCAATAACAACACCTCTGAGAGCTTGTTATTAAATTAATATTTTTTTCCAAGTTGCAGAGAAGTAGCACTTCACATTTTAAGCATCTTTGAGACTTTGTCTGTAAAACTGTGTAGCTGAGTACATGAAATTGTAGAATCACAGAAAGGCTTGGTTTGGAAGGGACCTTAAAGATCATTTGGTTTTAATCCCCCTGCCATGGGCTGGGATGGCACCCAAACCCAGGCACACAGTGCTCCAAAATGCAGGAATGGACAAGCAACAGGCACTTGAAAATTGTACTTGTAATACAAACTGTAGTTTAAAGGTGCCTAGAGCTGTAGGAGGGAGTGGATGCTCTCCTGAAAAAGCATCAGTGTTTTACTTCCATTGCTGTTGCTGCAGTTCATGCTCAGTGTCTCTAATTTCCAGTATTGTCACAGTGTTGGTCAAAATCCTTGGTGCATGTGCTGCTGTTAATGTGTCAGTTTAGCTGTCCAGACTTTAGTTTTACATTTCTTAAAAAAAAAAAAAAAACCAAAATACTTCAGAACTTGGTGCTGTGGGGAATTTTAGATGCTTCTTACTGCTTCATTTCCAGCATCATTGTGGATGAAGTAGGTTCGTTCAGTAGTTTCCTAAATAACAAGTGGTTAAAACAGTCTTCTACACTGACATGTAATATAAATATATTAGGGAAAAATAGGTATGTTAATGATCCAGAGAATTCCAAGAGGGTTAAGGATATATTCTTTAGAAACACAGTTCTTAGAGAACTGATAGGGAAACAGTTCCACGCTGAGTCTGACTGATTCTGTGAACAGGAAGAAATTACACTCTGCTGTTCTTCCAAATTAGTGCCCTTGACAGAGGCTGTGTGAGTAGAAAATAGAAACTGAGCCAAATGGGGCAAATTATCTTAATTCTTGTTAATTCACTTATGCATTGTCGCAATACACTGACTAGAGAAATCTTGAACTGTTTAAAACAGTGTGATAACAGAAGCGATATTTTAGAGAAAAAGAAAAATAGGGTAAGATTCTTAAAGATGAATTTTTTTTTAAAGAAGAGTTCCATTTAACATGTGGTATCTACAGCACTATGAAATCAAAATATCATAAAGATACCTGTGTTACAAATGTAAACCTGGGGCACCAGTTTGTAGTGGAATAGGCTGAGCCTGTGCCTTACAAGGGTCAAACATGACTGTGTGTCCTCAAAGCACGAGCTGCAAGTGGTGTGTGTGCTCAAAACGGGAAGTTGTGTTTTAAATGGACTGCCTGGAGCTTTGGAAATTGGGTTCTTCCTTCCAGCACAAGCAGGCAAATCTGCAAAGGAAATTGTGAGGTGGGAGGGCTGCTCACACTGGGCTCCTCTGCCTCCCGTGGTGGGGATCCGTACCAAAGGGAGGGAACACTAAACAAAGGGAAAAAACACTAAACAAAGGAAAAAGAGCTTTGTGATTTCACAGGTAGTTTTTGCATTTGTATCCCAATCAGCAGAGTCCATCTGGGGTACTTTTCTTACTCAGCCACTGAAAATGGCGTGTTGATAGGGCTGTTTTGAGCAGAGCATTGAGAGGGACTGTGCCTTAAGTTATTGGCATTTTTTACAGTTATTTGAGACAAAGTGTTTTAATGTAGCATATTATAGGGTTGGGAAGGGAATAGTTTTGTGTGTGGAACAGCACTGAGCTGCCCTTGTATTTATATTTTTTTTTTGAGAAATTTTGGTAGACTGAGAAATACTCAAGTTATCCAGCATGTGATATTGTTGGTGATAAATTGAGTATCCTGGCAATACAGCTGACTACCTGTGCATGCACTGTCATTTAAAGGATAATATGTTGTGTTCCTTGAGATTACTCATCACAATGAGTTTAGTAGGGCAGTGGTTTGTGGGAATGATGAAGTCATGAGAAAATTCTGCAGGTTACTCTGATTATGTGTCAGTAAAACCTCCTAAGTAAAAACTGCTGGTGCCTGTCATGGCAGGGGGGTTGGAACGAGATGATCTTTAAGGTCCCTCTTCCAACACAAACATGTGATTCTATGATAAGCACAGAGATTGTTGTTTTTTCAGAGGTATAAACTTTCTAATTCGATCTTTATTAGGTGTTCACCTGTGACTGGAGTGTCATTTAGTACCCGTGGATGGAGTATGTGTGCTGACCCTGCTGCCCTTCCCATGGGATTGACTCTGGTAGCAGTCAGGCAAAGAGGAAGGGAACTCTAGAAGGGGAGAAGTGTTAAACATCCACCCAAAGTTTCTACTGTTAACACCCCTACATTTCTATCTGCCTATTTTTTGGACTGTGTTGCAAGCTTAAGTAATATTAATAAATAAGATTTTGCAATGATCTGTTGTATGTAGTAGTAAACTGCTGGGTGAAGTAATCTTATTCAGTTATGCATTTGAGGGCATTTTCTTATTTCTCCTGTGATTTGGTCTCCAAAGCTGTCTGGGTGAGTACAATCTGGAAAGCAACAGTGGCACTCAGTTTTCCTTCTGAGTTGCCTTCTTAAGCCAAGGTGGTTTAGGTTAAAGTATCCTGCTGATTCTTGTGCTGCCTGTGTTCTGCAGAGATCAGTAAAGAATCCTGAACACTTATTTGACAAATATTTTGAAGATTTGAGGGATGTATCTGCAAAAGATGAAGTTATCAGGGTAGTTTTCTTGCATGAAGAGATCTGAGAGCTTTAATCACTTCAGGGAACTATCAGCAGCTTGTAGCTGCCTGACGTGCAGATACACACACGTGTTTTTCAACTCATGTATTTTCTTACAAGCAAGACATGCCTTTAGTGCTTAGTTTGGTGTTGTGGAGGCAGCTGAAGGAGTAGGGAATAAATGACACCAAGCAGCATTTCCAGTGGCAGTACAAGTACAGTGAATACCTGTCACACAGCAATTGAGTTTGGTAAATCTAATGCACATCCAGAATTACAATATTATTGTCAGTGGATTAAAGAGTCTCGTGTCCAGAGGCTGACAGGAACCTGGGGGGTGCATTTCTGTGTATGTGGAGGATGGGATCCCAATTCTCTTCCTTCAACTCTTAGTTGGAACTTACAAGTGAAAAGCTGGATGAAAATCATGCTGGTTTGCTGGAAACTCCCCTGGCTGTTTAAACTGCCTTCTAAAAACGAACAGGGTGAGGATGTCAGGAAAAACTCTATCCCAAAATCCATGTCAGAACAATGCTGGCTCCTGGAGCTATCTGGAACACAAATAACTCTTCAGTAAGAGTAGAATTCGATAGATTAAACTGGGAGGAGTGGGAGTATGATCCTGGACTGGGTTTGTGTAGTGGAGATTAATGGGAAAACTGAAAGCTTAATTGCATCCAGAAGGTCAGGCTGGTTGCAGGAATTTGTGAAAATTCTAGTTAACTCAGTGTAAATCCCACATAAATGGCTTGTTTGTTTGCAGGGCCATGAGGAGTAATTATTTTTCAGAGACAGATAATCCTACTGAGAAAATGCTTGTTGATAATTTGGCACTGATGCTGATCATGCAGAGTTCGGGGGGGAGGTTCATTTGTCTGGGTCATTTAGGGCAGGATCAGAACCCTGGAGAACTGCTCAAGTATATTTTAATTTGAGTTCCTTCTATTCAAAGTGTTTACTACCTGTTTCAGTTGCAAAGTCTCGAAATTGTAGGATAAGCCTTGCCTGTGGAAAAATCTCCATTCCCTTTTGAACTTGTGCCAGTTCTGAAGCTGCATTCAGGTTCTGAGAACATGACTGAAGTTTTCACTTTACCTCTTGGCCATCTTAAATGCTCTGCTGTAATTGCCTGACATCCAATCAGGTCTCAATGTTTTATTTTACACCAAGATATTTAATTCAGAATTTTAGTTTTTATTTCTGTTTATGCCAGGAACCTTTCCTACTGTTTTTGTCTGTTAATGACTAAAATGTGAAATCCCCCAAAATGTTTTATACCTGCTTAAATTACAACAATTTTGATAAATAGAATTAGTGAATTGAGAGTGTGTTGGAGAGCTGCTCTTTTTGTGAAGTACATGAAGAGCTTGCCATTGCTTTCAGTGGAAGAATTAAGCTGAGGTTTTTATGCAGGAATCTACTCCCAATTGTAGCTTGGATCAGGAAGTGTGTCAAACACAGAATCATAGAATGGTTTGGGTTGGAAGGAACCTTAAAATCACCTTATTCCACCCCCCTACTGTGGGCAGGGACACCTTCCACCAGCCCAGGTTGCTCCAAGCCCCGTCCAACCTGGCCTTGGACACTTCCAGGGATGGGGCAGCCACAGCTTCTCTGGGCAACCTGTGCCAGGGCCTCCCCACCCTCACAGTGGAGAATTCCTCCTGAATATCCCATCTAACCCTGCCCTCTGGCAGTCTGAAGCCATTCCTCCTTGTCCTGTCACTCCAAGCCTTTGTCCAAAGTTCCTCTTCAGCTCCCGTGGAGCCCCTTCAGTCCCTGGAAGGAGCTGTGAGGTCTCCCAAGAACCTTCTCTTCTCCAGACTGAGCAGCCCCAATTCTCTCAGCCTTTCACATAAATGTAAACTTTGAGGATAAAAATGCTATTCTGCTTTAAAAAAATGAAACAGAGGCTGCTAAGAATAATTTCAAACTGTAGTGTGGACACTTGAAGTTGGGGTGAAGAGAGAACTTCAGAATAAGTTAAGAGGTTTATTTAAATCTCTTAGTTGCAGGAAAGGAGAACTGGTGAGTCAGTGAGAACATCAGTAATTAGCTGCTTCACTTGGAGAAAAATGTACACTTGAGAGGGTCCAAATGATTACTTTGCACTAGTCTTGATTCTAGAAATTACCATGTTTTTTTATGGACCTTTCTCTTGGATGTCAGACCAAGGCACTGTTGTGCAAAGGACCGGTTTTGGTGAGGAACAACAAGACTTTGATCATCTGAGGAAATTTTTAAGTGAAATGGCTGTCCTGGTAATTTGGTTTTTTTTCATAGCTGTTTAATTGACAGTACAAAGAAGAGCAGTGAGATTTTTTTTTTTTTCCCCAAGAAAAGAAACTGGGATGATCCTAGAAAGCTTGGAGGGAAAATTATTGAAACAATAACAAATAGATGAATCCACTTAGGCCAAGTCCAGCATGGCAGACTAACCAGCAGAGGAAAACTGACTTATTGTTGTGCAGAAATCACTGTGCCAGTGTAATAATGGATTAAAACTGGATTTACCAGAGATTTTGAAGTTTTTGAAACATCTCCTCAGAGTTTACTATATAAAGTGATCCTCAGGGGGAAACAAAATTCTCTGGGGGGTTTGAACCAGTGGAGACAGCAAATAGTCAAATGTGGCAGAGGGTTAACAACTGGTTTGTCACGTGGTTGTCTTTACCTGTTACTCAAATGAAATCCTCTTAGTTCAGTGTGTTTATGACCATATAAATAAGTCATTTTGCTGTGGCAGGTACCATGTGGGGAAGAAGGTGGGTTTAGATGGATCAAGGAACTTGGCAGTTACAGTATTTGAAGTTTCCATCCAAGCAGTGGTATCAAGTCAATCTGCCATCCCCTGCAGAGCTCAGAATGGCTCTTGTAGTCCCCTGCCCTGGTGGTTTTCAGCAGGAAAATCTGGACCAGAAAATGTGATTCAGTAGATGCCATTAATTTCTAATAAAAATTTAACAACATGCATAAAACACTGTTCGGTTCTAAATGAACTGCAGACCACAGGAAATAAATCTCTCTGTACTTTTGGGCCATTTAGTAAAAAATATTTACACAGGCAAACAGCTCGAAAAAGCACAGGGGAGGAACAGCCTTTGTAGATAGTGGTAATCCTGTTACTGAATAATATCAAAAAGAAGTGAATCATGATAAAATATTGCAAATTATGTGTCCTTTCAGTGTCCTGAGACTATTTGATTAAAACAGGGGCACATACACAGTGGCTCAAAGGCAGCATATTTCAAACTACTCAAAGAAATGCCTTGTACTGAACAAAACTCAAGTTATTTAAGCAGAAATGTTTGTGAAGTTTCAGTAACTATCAGATGTTTCCTTAAATAATAATTAGACTTTTGTGTAATGATGGATCTAGTTTAATAATCTTGAATTGCAAGTGTACGTTTTGTGGGTTTTTGGAGCACAGCTTCTGTCTTGTGGTGTGAACCAGTCACCAAATTAATAACTTGATGGAGAAATATTTTCTATTTGAATTAAATCGGTGTTTTATCGTGGAGACCTTCTCTGAATGCCAGGATTGTTGGCAACTGAGCTACTCCAAGGTGGCATTTCCTTTTCTCTCCTTGCGATGCCAGTCAGTGACATCCAGCTAGAAAATGTGCCCCTGAACAGAGGGCACCCCTGAGAAAGAGGGTGCTGCCAGTAACCCCCTGCTCAGGTTGCCGTAGTTATAACAGGGGTTAGGACAGGCAAACAAACATTGTGTTCAAAAGGAAAACCTGGTCTCCTTTAGTTGCCGTGGGAATGAGCAGATGACAGGGATCAGAGCTGGGTTGGGATGACTGAGGCCAACACGCCCCCAGCGGGGTCTGCACCAGCCTCTGCTTTGGCACTTCAGAGCTGCTCCTTTTGAGAAGTGGTTGTGCTGCCACACTCCGGGGTGGCTCGTGAGATGGCCTGGATTATTTTGGGATTCTCGGCGCCACATTCCATCCCCGGCTATTCCGCAGCGCCCCAGGAATAGCAGCACCCGGCGCCTGGAAACCGAGCTCAGCCAAGTTGGAAGTGGGATGCAAAAATAGCACATAACCTGTCCCACAGTCTGGGTTTGGAGCTGTGGTGTTGGTTCCTCGAACGTGCACAGAAGTGACCATATGGTTGGAACACAGTTATGTAAAAACAAACTGTTGAAGAGACAATTCCTCTTCAGACGTCGTTTGCTGGAGTTGCCTCTTGGCATTATGTTTAATCTGGGTTTTTCTGCCACAAATCTAAAAGGGAATAATCCCCCTCCAGTCTCCTAGAAAATGTTACATATACAAAACATATGGAAGCGTTACAGGAGTTGCAGAGATCATAAATGTTGGCTGGCAATGTGGCTGTGTGCCTACTAATGAGACATTTAATTCTGCCTGACATGTAAACCACTTCTGGTACTCCAGAATTATGTAATAAAATATATTTAGCTATTTGTCCTTAATGATTAAGCAAAGAAGGAGGCTGATGTATTGAAAATAAGTATGTGCTTGAACTGTGGAGTTCAGTTCTTCCCAGGAAAGCCACGTTTTCACCAAAATACTTCTGGCAGCTGCCTTGAAGATGCCAAAGGCACTTCTAGAGTGGCTTCCACAAAGTCCTTGTTGGTTCAACCTTTAGGGTCCAGCTGGCCCAGTGATTTAGATTTTATGTCAGTTTTAATTAAACACAGCAGCAAGAAGATAATCACAGTTTATTAACTTAGTAAGAGCTGTCTTGGCTGATGGTCTCTCAAGGCACTGGAGACACAGCAGGCCTTTTTTAGACCCAGTAGGCCAGTGCTGAGAACCCTGAACAACACCAGGGCAACCACCTGATAGGGTGGCTTTAGAGTAGCCAAATTAAACCAAAATAAAATGAGCCTTATTATGAACCTGGAGCCATCCATCCACACAGCCACAGGAGGCTGCAGAGAACAGCCACCTGCTGCATCCTTGGGAAGGGAGAAGAAGGCAGAATGCAGTTTGTGGTCTGTGTCCTTCAGCTTTTAAAATGTTGCTAGAGGAGAGAATTAGGTGAAAATAAAAAGATGCGTTCAAAGAAGAATCAGAGTTGGAAAATAAGGTCGCCACAAAATAGAAGTGGAGAACAAAGGCTGCCCTGGCAAAGGAGTGTTGTTGAGTTTGTAATGGCTTAATTGATCAGCCATTGTGTGTGGGTAATGCAGAACAGTCTGTGAGGATAATCATGGCTTATTAGGGGTTTTTTTTTCATGTCTTTTGACTGTTACAGATATCAGACATTAGTGGGAAAGAGAGCATTTGAAAACGGAGGTTTTAATCCTTGTTTTATGCATGTCATGTACATTTAGGCATCTGAAATCATGTTTCTGCTGACAGGTTTTATACTGAGGTTTTGACTTAGTCTTGCTGCCCCCTCTGAGGAGCTTATGTTGCAGTGGCTGAGATGCAGTGATTTAATTATTGAGTTGCTTGTATTCACCAATCTAAAACACATTTTCTTTGAATCTGTATCTACCTACTTGAAGAGATTTGTATTTTTAACCATTGTGTTTTAACAGGATGCAGAATTTAATTTTTAAAGTAAATACCATCTTTGGATACAAAGCTGAGGAATGCAGAATAAGTAGCAATTACTTTTTTGAGGAAGTCTTTACTAATCGCTGTCTCTGAGCTCCTTTATTGTTGTTATTTCATCCTAAGAGAGTTATTCAGCATCTTATTATAAATGATGCTCATTACTGGCACGGGTTGCCCAGAGAAGCTGTGGCTGCCCCATCCCTGGAAGTGTCCAAGGCCAGGTTGGACGGGGCTTGGAGCAACCTGGGCTGGTGGAAGGTGTCCCTGCCCATGGCAGGGGGTGGGATGAGATGATCTTTGGGGTTCCTTCCAACTCCAACCATTTTACAGTTCTGCATCTTGAACTTAAATTTTTGATGCAAAATTTTTCGGAGGGCATTTATCGAGACTTCCTGAAATGTTGCCATTTCCAGGAGAGAAAGGTGCATTTGGCAGCACATTATACCACAGGTTAAATCAGGTGAGGTCAGATTTGTTGTTCAGCTGAATCCTGAGCCTTCTGGAACAGCCTTTGTGTGAGAGGCTCTGAGCAGAGGCTGACTCGTGTCCCTACAACTCATTTCTGTGGGCCTTCACTTTCAAGGCTCAGCTGTAATAAAGCTCTTGGGTGCTAACAACAAGATTTGTGATGTCTATAAACAAAGATATTATGTTGAATTATGGCCATTCCCCCCCTTTTTTTTAATTTGCCCATTTAATAACCTAAACATTATTAAGTGCTTAAATCAGTTGCCTGTGTTTTACCAGAGTGGTAAGATAGTGATTGGTAGGATAAGTAGTTGTCAGGCTGCTGGAATTAAAAAGCAAATAAACAGTTTCCAGGGTTTAGTTTACATTTTCATCAGTTTTGAAAAACGATGTAACAAAGATAATTAAATTTGCAGAGAATTCTTGTCTATTGTTTACAGAGAATTGTATGTTTATTATTATAAGATGCCTTTACTTGATAGACTGTTGTGGCTCCAGTGCTAATGGACCTTTTGCTTTTTAGAATAGCACAGCCAAACAATTCATACCATGTTTATAAATAATGGAATAAGGACACTGGTGAGGGATACTCCTGTAGTGACCTTAGCAACTCTGGATGCTGGCAATGAATCTATTAAAAAGTTTTTCACTGTTGAGATTTATAGAATTGTTTCTGATTCTACAGCACACACAATTTTTTGCTTCTCAGTGAACCCAGGCTTTCAGTAATTGGACTTTTGTTAATGAAAAGTTTATGAAATGTGGGAAGAAAACTCTGGAAATAACAGTGGAGCCTAGAGATAAGGATGAGATACATGTCATGTAAGGATATCCCATCCCTGGAAGTGTCCAAGGCCAGGTTGGACAGGGCTTGGAGCAACCTGGGCGAGTGGAAGGTGTCCCTGCCCGTGGCAGGAGGTGGAACTCGGTGACTTTTAAGGTCCCTTCCAAGCCAAACCATTGTGTGATTGTGTGATTCTGTTCTTTGCAGAACAGTTGCCACACGACTGTAACTGCAGAGTAGTGGTGCTCTCCTGAGTTCTCATGAACAACGATTTGAGTTGTAAATAAAAATTTGAGTTTGTTGGTAAGAGGAAAACGTGGTTTGAGTGCTGATGCTGCTGTAGCAAACAGCAGCTCTTCGTGTTGATTTTTCAGGAGGGAAGGACTGTGCTCTGGAGGTGCAGGTGGGACAGCAGTGCTGGATCATCTTGCACCCTGAAGTGAGAAGTTTTGTCACGAGTCTTTGTGATAAACAGTGCAGTTCTTGTGATAGACTAGAAATGTTAGATGTCAGTGCCTTCAGGAACTGTCTGACCCAAACACCTGTCTTTAAAACAAGCTTTTCTGGCGTCTTGAAGCATAGTGAAGTATCTCTGCTGTGTTTGTGTCCATACAGATGAGAATTAACCTTTTTGTGCTGATCTTCCCCACTGGATCCAGTGGGGTTGCCATACTGAGCGTGAAATACTGAAAACCACTCTGGCCTGTAACTGAGGCCAGAAACCAGCAATGGGGAGAAGCTGTGATTTTTCATTGCCTTGTCATTTCTGTGGTGCTACAGTCACTTTTCTTGCAATTCTGGATCATGCCTGTGTGACAAATTGAGACAACCAGAAGCCCCTCCTCTGCTCAGAAGTTTCCCCTTGTCTCCACTGTGTTGGATTCTCTCGTGCTCCCAAGTGCTTCTTCTCGTTGCTCTTTTTATGAGAGTTCTGCCTTCACGTTTCAGTTTCATTTTCTTGGGGCCAATTAAAAAAAAATCCCCATTTGTCACTGAGGAAAGGAGGAAATCAGAACCTGAATGCTGCTTGTTATCTTTGTGCTGCAAACATGCCAGTGTCTCTCATTGCCTGTCCTTGGAAAGGCCACAGGACAATGTGACCAGGAGTTGGCAGTGATGTTACATGATAAGAAGAATGCTTTTTAACAGCAACAGGGAAGGAGCTGTTTTCAGAGGGTGATTTAAATACTCTTGCAAGGTTAAAAGAGCATCCCATTAACAAATAGGCTCCTTCCCAGCTCCCTGCTTCACAGCCTCCTGCAGCAATCCCATTATTCTCCTTAAAGCCCTCTGCTAATTAGGCATTTGTTGGTTTATCAGTCATTTGATCACTTCCCATCTGGATTTCATAGTTGAAGAGGGTTTGGTGACTCTTGATCCACTACCAAGCCACTAAAATGTGATTTTTTTCTGTATAATCAATTATATTTTTTGTCTTGTTTCTTCTCTTAGGGGTTTAATATTTCCCATCTGAGATGCAGTAGAAGTTTTTTGCTTCAGCATTTACATCAGGGGTGGATAAAGGGCAGTTGTTACTTGGCTGGAGGCCATTCCTAGTTTGGGATCATCTTTCAATGTCTGTGGGTCACCAGTATTCAGATTTTGGAAAAGACTTGTAGGAGTGCAGTTTGATAACAAACTACGTGTATTTTATGGGCAGCAGTGTCTGGATGCCACTGGAATTCAGTGGAATCAATGCAAAAGTCTGCAGCTGGCAATTATGAACCTGTGGGAAACTTGGTTTTCCTGGTTCTGAGTCTTGTTCTATAATTATTTGGTTTTATACATAAAGCAAGAGAGTTGCAAACTTGTCCCCTCCCAAGGATATTTTGGAAATGAGCAAACAGACTGCTTTTGTCACACACCCCATCTCCCAGGGAGCATTGGTGAAGTGTTTATGCCACAGTCTTCACTTTCTATAAATAATGAAAGCAAATATTTGCAGTGACTGCAGTAATATGGCATCAGTCCTTTTCTGAGAAGATTTTTCATACAAAAAATCCCCCCACAATTCTTTTCATGACATTAATTTCCAGAAGAAAAGCTCTTTATGAATAGTAGACTGTCTCTTTAAAAAATACTTCCCTGTTATCCAACAATTTCCCAAGTGAATGAATTGTGCTCGTGAATGATACTGAACTCAACTTGCCATTTATATTCATATTTATCTATGAATCAAACTCTTTTTATTTCACTCGTAGATTAATTCAGTATGACTCACATTTGAGAAATAAAACCCATGGGTCTGATTTTGCCCTCATACTTGGAAAAGGGATATGGTTATGAGATACACCTTGTTTAATTCTGAGTTTGTACAAATGTCGATGTCTGTAGTACATCAGTCAGGGAAAGAGATTTCTGAGCCTTGTTCCCTTGTTATACATGAATAGGGATATAAAAATGTGGGAAGTGTGGAGCAGGTAGGCAATCATAAATTTTCATAAAAAAAGAACTGCAGATTAAGTGACAGTAGCTTAAAGTAAGTGCATAGAAATATTAACTTATTTTATCCAGCACAAAGTATAATTAAACTCTAGAGCTTGTTGACAGAGTCTTATTCCAGACTGACTCAAGAAAGATGTTGGGAAGAAGATCAATGTGTAGCTAATCAATGACAGGGATAGATGGAGCTTTGACCTTAAAAATCTTGATATTGCTGACTGTCAGAAACTTGAAATGGTAAATTCTGCTTCACAGTGCCCTGATTCTTGTGTTCTGCTTAAAGTGGCCACTTGGTCACTGCTGGAAACCAAGTGTTGAGGTAGATGGACTTTTTCTCATATTGTCCTTAAACATTTTTTTTTCATAGTTAACACAGATAGTTCTCAACATCTGTTCTGTGGCATCCAGATTGACTTGACAGTATTATAAATACGTGCTTTACCAAAAGTTGTGCAAAAACAAACTGTGGAAACTTTACTAGGAAAGGTTACCTGGCTGGCAGAGGGGGCTGTACTTTGACCTGTCCTTCTGTAGTAATATTTGTGATTCAGGGCTCCCAGGTCAGTGTACAGGACAGTGAACTGGCTCTGACCCTAATCCTAGTCCGTTGGGGATGAAATACTGGGAAAGAGTCAAAGCACCCCTGCAAAGGGAGGTCACACCTCCCAAATCCATAGCTACCTACAAGGAGATTATCGGGAATATTCACCTTAGAATCTTTACTGCAGTGGGTGCCTGGAGGATGAGAGGCAAAGGAAAACTGGAATGAGAGATTTTGGACTGATTATAAAGAAAAACTCTGAGGGCAGTCAAGCAATGGAACAGGTTTTCCAGAGAGGATGGGCAGTCCCCTTGGGAGCTTTGGAAGAGTTTACCATCAGTGGTAAGCTCACAGCTGACCCTGCTTTGAGCAGGGGCTTGACCTGAGGCCCTTCCAACCCAGATTAGTCCACGTTGCTTTGTTCTACCTTAACAAGGACAGGTGTCAGACTTATTTTCTTGGAGATAGGGCTGTTCTTTGGCAACGAGCAAAACTGTGTCTAAAAACGTGCTCATGCACCTGATGGAAAACCCATTTCTTTATGTTGGGAGGGGGAGTTTGCTCTTTAAAAAAACCATTGTGTGCCTGGGTCTGGTTCTGAAGGTTTTGCAGTTGAGCATTTTGACAGCCTTCTTTTCAAGTTTACATTCAGCCCTTAACAGTTGCTGTAATTTCACTTTTCAAACAGCAGCGAAGCAGCCCCAGCCGAGGTCTGCTGGGCGATGACGTTCCTTCAGCTGTCATTTGTCAGAACACACTCATGTAATGTTAATGAACAATGTGCAAAGCCATTAAAAACTCAATTACAGCTTTCTTCTTTACTGCAGACGTGAGGGAACGCAATCATAAAGTGCTGATGTGTAAACACAATGGCCACCATCTGCTACAGAGCAGCGCTTCGGCTCCAGAAAGACGGGATGTGTTGCAGATGCACCAATAATAGGACGCTTATCAAGGCATCATTATGCACCAAGCAGGGGAAAAATTGAAATTTATGGCCAGCTAGAGAGCACTTCATGGTTTAATCCCCCAATTTTCGGTGCTATGTTTAATAACTAGGAGAGAGTGGCGTTTTATGTTGCTGCCGCTGGAGCGGGTTTTTGAAAATGAATTTATTTACCGTCTTCCCGTCCTCCTTCCTTCTGACTGATCTGGGCATAACACGTTCATTTTTAGTTATTCAGGGTAAAACCAGCAAGATATTAATTAATCTAACTTGTTGATCCGGGAGCACCAAGTTTAATTGACCCGATATTCAATTTGTTTTAATGAGCTTATGCTCCTGTATCCAATAAACATAGAAAATAACTCTTACACAGCGTAGAGAAGCTTTTTCTCCCCCCAAACTAATTTTTTTCAGTTCAGTGTTGACTTTGACATTTGAACTTTTCTGGATGGAAGTAAACAAAACAGTGAGGCTAAATGATAGTTTTGTTTCTTCCATTACTATTTTTCCCAACTGGATATGCAAAACTCTTAAATAAGAGTTTCTCCAAGATACCTTTTATTTTATTCAGCTTCTTGCCTGGAGACATTTAGGAGGCTTTCAGTCATCTGTTGATCAATAATTTCCCTTTGTGACATATTAATTCATTCCCCAGTTCTTTGTATAAGTGGAGAATGCGAAAAGTGATTTGTTGGTGCCAGGCCAGATTGTATCTCCTTTATTTGCACATACAGGCCTATAAATTGGGAATAAGTCCCATCAGCTTCAATTCTGTGCTCAGCCTAAAGAAGGCTGTCAGACTCTGAATCACAATATGTCAATTTTTATCAGGGAATAAGGAAATTATAAGGAAAACCTCATTTGTCTTTAAAAGGCCAGTTTAATTTGGTTTTGGTTTATTTTTTTCCTGTTGGGAACTATTTTTATGATCTCTCACCTGCCCCTAAGTGGTGGATCCTGCCCAGACAAGCTCCACTGGACATGGATGCTTTTAATAGGATAGTAGATCTTGGAGCATGTAGAGCAACTTTGTGAAGGTCCCAGAGGAAAGGACACCTGCTCAGGTTCACTCTGTGACAAGAAAAATGAAAATGTGCATGTTTGGAGGCCGATTTCCAGGGTATAATTTATTCACAGCTGAATTTTCTAGATCAGCATATCCTTGCACCCAACAGCAGTGACTGTCCTGATGGAACTCTGAGTTTTCTTCCCCAGCATGGCCAGGCTGGAGGTGGCTCTGTGAGATCCTCTGGTGTGGGCCATGCCTGGACTAACCATGGGAAGGGTTTGTGGTATGGAGCTGCCACACCAAGTCCCTGCAGAAACAAGGCCTGTGGTACAGTCAGTAGATGACAAACTCATTTAAACCCAAAGTGAGTACTTTCCTGTGACAGACATGGTACTATAAGTGGAAATTTTTCATCTTTTCCACTGTCATATAAAATCATGCCTCTTATCAGGACTTTCCTTGAGACAGTTACGTTTCTTATACTGTTTCCTCCTGTGTCTCTAGAAGTGTTGCATTAAAAAAATCATATGCTATAAATAGGAAGCTGTGAATAATTTGCCCGTGACAATTGTTTGTAAGGCTATTTTTTAGTAACTAATTATTTTACTAAGTGCTTTTTGGTGCATGGGTGCTTTACTTGCTGGTGTTGTCAGTGCTGGATTCAGGCTCCACACTCTCCCCAGAATTGTCAGCAGCTGCACAAAAGGCTGTTGTCACTGCTAAGAGATTGTGATTCATTTTTTGTGGGTGGCAAAAAAATAAAATTGTAATTATTGCTTGGAACTTTTTATAAAAGCTGATTTTTTTTTCTCCCGGAGGAAAGCTCGTTATTTTTATACATGAACCTGTAAAAGTGAAACACTCCCTAACTTTTTCTCTCATTGAAACACTTTGCTGCTCAGGACTATATTATGTTAGACACAGTGCAGGTTCTGAGTAGCTCTTTAGGGTAGGATAATCTACATATGATCCAAATTAAAAAGAGTTGAGAAAGATGCCCAGAAGTGGAATGCTGTGCCACAGGATCCAGTCAATTATGCTGTAAAAACCCGTTTTTCTGGGTTCCTGTCCACTATAGGAGGCATTTGGTCAAAAACCTTGTGATGTTGTGCCCTTCTAGGCCATGCTACCCTTAGTCAGCAGATTTTACAGGCTTTTCTCCCAAATTCTCTGGAGAAAAGTAGTTCTTGCAGCTTCTCCTGCTTTATTTTTAAGGAAAGATGAGACAGACCGTGTATTGACAGAGATTGCGGAATCCTGGAATGGTTTGGGCTGGGAGGGACCTTAAAATCATCTTGTTCCACCCCCTGCCATGGACAGGAACACCTTCCACTAGCCCAGGTTGCTCCAAACCCCATCCAACCTGGCCTTGGACACTTCCAGGGATGGGGCAGCCACAACTTCTCTGGGCAACCTGTGCCAGGGCCTCCCCACCCTCACTGGGAAGAATTTCTTCCCAATATCCAATCTAAACCAACCCTCCTTCAGCTTAAAGCCACTCTCCTTGTCCTGTCCCTGCATCCCTTGTCCCAAATCCCTCTCCAGCTCTCCTGGAACCCCTTTAGGCACTGGAAGCTTCTCTAACATCTCCTCTTTTCCAGGTGAACCCCCCCAGCTCTCCCAGCCTGGCTCCAGAGCTGAGGGGCTCCAGCCCTCGTGGAAGTGTCACAATCAGCCTTTTACCAAACCTCGTTGTTCCAGGTTTCCACCCTGTTGCCTCTCCAAGCCTGTTGGCAGTTGTGCTTTCTGATAATTTATTGTCTCAGGTCATAGAAACAGAACTCAAGTTTCAGTGTCTCAAAAGTTTAGTTTATTTGGGTAGATTTTTAAGAATAGTCTGGATGTGGTACGTGCTGAAGAAGAGGATTTTGTGGTTAACTGGTAGCAGAATTACACCAGCCTTGGACATTTGTCAGGATCCTGATTATTAGAGAGAAACTCTAATTGAAAAGTTTGGATTCAGCTCTTACATTTCTCAAAAAATGTGAACCTGGAACTTCTTGATTTGGGGCCATTTTGGTTTTCAGCATATCAAAATGAAGGACAGGATTGCCAGAGACCATCTTGCCTATAAATTTTCCTGTTTCTTGTAGAACCTCTTCCCCAGCTGTGCTTATTGTACTCGAATTTTCCAAGGTCTTTAGAGTGTAGGATTTTTTCTTTTTCTTTTTCTTTTTTTTTTAAAGATTGACTTCCTTCTGCATCCGTGCTTGTCAGTCCTTTACAAAATGCATATATATCATATAAACACAGGGGGAAAATACATTTTTTTGTGAGAGAAAGTTGCTCATCCTGTTACAAATTTCAAACATGTGACTGTTCACTGCACAGAATTGATCCAAATGGTTGTGTGGTCACCCTGCTAGGATGGGGAATAGGGGAAGTCAAAAGGTCAGAAGTGAGACAGGACTTTTCAAGCTCAGTCTTCTGAGCACTGTACATTTGTAGCATTGCCTTGGCAGCAGCATCAGAGCTGAGAGTGTCAAGAGGGCTGTGCTTGATGAAAAACTCTCATTCCTGGCTGCTGACACGCAGAATTCCCCCCCTGCCCCTGTGTCTCAGTGTTTTCTCCATCTTTTTCTGAGTGTGAGTGTCTGTGCCCACATAAAGGAGATCCTTTAAACAGAATTGAATCAAATAACTCTGATAATGTTCTGCCTTATTGCCAACATTTGTCACCTTGATGCATCTGTGAGGAGATGAGTCGAGGCACGATGTGCTATAAAATAACTGCCTGATGAATCAGAATGTGAGCTCAACATCGAGTGCCGTGGTTAATATGATGCAAGATTCCAGGTGAACAAACTCATAAATTGCCTTACTATATATTCCCCTCCCTAAATTCAGCCTGCCTTCCCTCCTACAAGAATAATTGGCCTGTTGCATTATTACAAGTCGAGATTTTGCTCTTCTGCCAACAAGCCTCTGGGCTCTCAAAATTGGGCTTTTCTCAACACAGCCTTCAGAACTTTCAAGTGCCAGGGTTCACAGGCGTAGATTGGCATGAAGTGGGCAGGGGCACGTGGGCAAATATCAGCTGAGAATTTTGTCTGTTGTCTGTTGTAGTTTTTGTATTAAATCACAGAATTGTTAAATCTGGAAAAGACTTTTAAAGATCATCAAGTCCCAGTAACACCTCCATGTTCACCACTAAACCATGTGCTCGAGTGTCATATCTACACATTTTTTGAACACTTCCAGAGGTGGGACTCCACCACTTCCTTGGACAGTCCATTCCAGTGCTTTACAACCCTTTCCATGAAGAAATTTTATCTAATATCCAATCTAAATCTCCTCTGGTACAACTTGAGGCCATTTCCTCTCACCCTGTCACTTGTTACCTTGTATTAAATATGCCTTTCAGGGGCTGTATGCAGTAGGAGAACCTTGTTGCTGCTTGAAGTGGGAATGGGCTTTTATTTGGAATGACTTTTATCACAAGGTGCTAAAATAACACAAGCTAAACAGTACTTTGATTTTGATTTTTAAGTTACCCAACTAAAGTGGTTCTAGTTGGCCCTGAATCCACTGGTGTACATACCCTGCAATTTTAATATCCTTTCATTCTGTTACCTAACAACGTGCATCAAACAGCTGGTTTGAGTTCTTCAGATGAATGCTGTGGTTTGTGCCTTCTGAGGGAATCGCCGAGCGTAAAAACGGAGCTGTTCACACTGAAAAAGCCAAGCAAACCCACTTTCTCTCCTCTTTTGGCTCTCCCCCCGTAGGCTCCTTCATGATGGTGAACAGCTCTGGGCGAGCATCAGGGCAGAAAGCCCACCTGCTGCTGCCCACCCTGAAGGAGAACGACACCCACTGCATCGACTTCCACTATTACCTGTCCAGCAGAGACCGGTCCAGCCCCGGCTCCCTCAACGTCTACGTGAAGGTGAACGGGGGCCCCCAGGGCAATCCCATCTGGAATGTCTCGGGAGTCGTCACGGAGGGATGGGTGAAGGCAGAGCTGGCCATCAGCACCTTCTGGCCACATTTTTATCAGGTATGTGTCTGCCGTGGTTTTCTCTCCCTTTCCTTTGCTTTGTCGTTAGCAGGAGGTGTTTTGTAAATCGACTCTCGACTTCTTCCCATCCACATAAATTCATGTATGGTGGTTAGATCTTGCCATGTTTCTTCCCACTTCACCCTTTCTCTTTAGTTGTTTTCAGGTCACAGAGTGATGGATGAGAGTCAGATTATTAACAAGTTAAAAGCCCCTTGTTCATGATAGAATGGGCACATAAACCAACTTGTATTGGCACTTTCCATGGCCCTGTGTAATTGTAAATACAACTGAGTTTCTAGATGTGTAACTGTACTTTGCAGAAATTTGCCTGAACTATTTTAGGCCCTTGGTTGGTTCCATAAGAAGGAATATTTCTTCACTCAGCTTTACATCTGGACTTTTCCTGTGTCCATATGAGGGGGTAGCATAATAAGCTACTAATAAAATCTTGTACCGTGGTATCAACATAAGTATGTTCTTCACCAGATCCTCAGTTCCTCTTCTTTTTAGCATTTCTTGTAACCTAGTTTTATTTATTCTGTTAAAATTTTATTTTTGAACCAAGCGTGAAGTAGAGGAATGCAATGAATAAATTGGTTTTCTGATTATATTAATTTTACATCTACTTGTTAGTTACCCACTTCTAACTTCATGTGGCAACTTTGCAGCCATTGTTTTAATTTTAGTTAGATAAATTTGGACACAGTGGACTCACATATTTCTTGTTAAGTGTTAAAGGGGTATTTTTGTGTTGTTTTATATTCAAGACACACAAAAGAAAAAAAGCCTGGCAGGTAATTGCATCCTAAACCTTGCAGGAAATTTGATGTACATATGATACTAATAAAAGACATGAGTGAGGTAGGAATTAAGACAGAACAAACTATGAAAAAGGCAGCAAATAGTCTGTGGGTAGAAAGCAGCAGGTAGAAAAGCCTCTTCTTTTTTTTTTTTGCTTCTAATAACTGGGTAGGAGGTCTGTAAAATCTGAGCTGAAGCAGAAGGGCTTTAATGTTCTGAAAGAGTTGTGGATATGGGCAGAATCCATGGGAGGAAGGGATGAAGAGATGCAAATATGTGCAGAGTGGTGTTTCAAGGGCAGGGCACAACTTGTCCCCTTTCTGAAGGCTCACCCTGAAGTGCTTCTGCTCCATCTGAATTAACGGGAACCTGCTCCTGCACCAGGATTTGCTTCCTCGGAGCTGCTCCCCAGAGATGACAGGAATGATCTTTCACCCGTGTAATCAGTGCTTGAAAAACCTGGAAAAGCCGGTCTGATCTGGCACTAAGAGGCATCCTGCTCTCAGATATATCAATAGTGGGCTTCCTGAGCCTCACTTAGGTCTTTTACAAGTCCTTTTGCAGGTCAAGTTTGCTTTTCCTGGGTTAAAAAAAATCCTTTAAATCAAACAAGAATTTTCCACTGCAGCACAAAAATGAACAGTTTGGAAGGCAGCAGTAACTGCCCAGGAGCAGCTCCTTCCTAGAAAATGCAAGGGGCTTCTTTTTTACTTTTTGGTGAGTCAGAGCGATGTTTCCTTCTATTTATACTTATATTATTATTCCTTAAACATGGCTTTTACAATGTGAGATCTGTCCCACTATTCTGGGGGTCTAGGAGGCTGATCTGTCTTCAGTCCCTGATTTTATAAACTGTCTTGTTGATGGTCTGCAGTCCTGTGAGCTTCTACGTTTAATCAAGGTTTAAAAAAATATAAAAATAAAGAAAAAAGAGAACTTTAAGCTTGCAAAAATGAAGAGGAAAAATTATCAGTATTTGGCAGCCTGAAGTAACAGTTCTTGCTAAAGGAGTCCAGAGGTGGCAGGACAACAAAAGCTTGGCCTGAGGAGTGTCTCCTTTCACACTCAGGGTCTGGGATGTGCCAGTGGAGTGTTATTTAATAAAATCCCAGGATGGTTTGCGTTGGAAGGGACCTCAAAGCTCATCCCATTCCACCCCCTCCCATGGGCAGGGACACCTTCCACTAGCCCAGGTTGCTCCAAGCCCCGTCCAACCTGGCCTTGGACACTTCCAGGGATGGGGCAGCCACAGCTTCTCTGGGCAACCTGTGCCAGGGCCTCCCCACCCTCACATTTGCCATTTATCTGTCAGCCTCAAATGAAAATTGCAGTCCTGGAGAACTCTTTGTCTGCAGGAGGCCTGAGAGCATGTTTTGTGTTTTGAAAGCACTGGGTAACGTGGGAAAAACCAGCATTTATCCTGAATATTGAAGTGTGCCTCAGGCAAAATGTGGATGATACTCTTAATGCACAGAAACCTCACCATCCTGAATTGTGAGGAAAAAACAAACCTGGAGCTCTCTGCCCTGGCTCAGGGGCTTCGATGAGTACTTGGAGCCTTGGAGATGTGACTGATGGAAAACTTATCCAAGCCATTTGCCAGAGGTCATGTTTTAGGTCTGGCAGTTCTTTGCAAGGGTCACAGGAGTCATCTGGCTGCAAAAAACACTCTGCTGAGACAGAAATGTAGGGCTGGTGGAGATTTATCATGCCTGCCCTAGAGTTACTTGCACTTGGATTCCCAGCCTGCAAATGGTTTTAGTGGAACGAGAAAAAGCCGTTAATAGTTCCTGGAGAAAGGTAATACTTGTAATCTTGAATTACTGCTCACCACGAGGATGAACTCAGTCCCAGAATGCACCAAGGGCAGCACTAGAGCCTGGCAGGAAGGTGTTTTTGTGATGTATAGCAAGGAGTGTTATTGATCCAGGCCTGGAGAAAACTGTTGTACCACACCAGATGAGCTGCTAACACAGACATTGTGGGTAAATCACAGCCCTGAAATGTGGGGCTGTTTATTGGTGAGGAAACATGAAATGGGTTTGTATTTGCAGTTCTCAGGAGCATTTAAGGATGTTTTTTTAAGAGTGAAGCTTGGTATTTTGTCATCTTTATTAATTTCTGAGAAGTTCCTTAAGTGCAAGGTGTTGTTGAATGTCTTTCTCAACCATTCTGCTGCATTTCCAACTGAATTTAAAAGGACATGAGCGATACTCAGTGTGAAATTTGCAGAAATGGGCCCCCTAAGCATTTATTCCTGCCTTTTCCTCATGCTGGGTCTCAGTTCCCTGTTTTTAGGAATGCCTGGATGCTTCCATGCTGCTCACTTTGATAGAGATGCTGCAAAACATAGAAAAAAACAAGAGCGTGGAAGTTTGAACTGGGAAATAACAAGAATATCTGAGTGTGACACAGAACAGAGAATAAAATAGTCACACAATATTGCTTGAGTTCAGAGCAATCCTCTCCTCAGTGGATTTTGCACCAGTGTACATGGATTTTTTTAGAGGCTGACTGTTGTTACTGGATTAAATTACATTGTGCTTTATTAAAGACCCTGTACATATTTGGAATTAACCAGTTCTCTGTGTATCAATGCCTACTCTTGCCACACACTAGTAGCTGATGCCAATGCCTTGGAGTAGTTTTCTTCCCAAGTTCTTGCAGGAAGTTGAAAATCAGTTTATTGTGGCTTTTGGCTTCTCACAAATGCAAAACTAAAATAAGATTTTGTAGCTCTAATGTTGCCCTTTAATTCAAGCCTGAAGGGATTTGCAGCAGTGCCTTGTGTGACCTTCCCAGTGAGTGTAATTTTTATCAGGAATGACATTTAATTTCTAAAGTAATTATGATTTCCATACTAAGGGCTCCTGTTTCACACTGTTATTTTATATGGTCCCTAAAAAGCCTATCAAGGACCTTGATAATACAAAACACTTGTTGATAGATTATATCTTCCAGAGACTTGCTGCTTCCCAGTACTCCTTGGACAACCAGTCTCCTTGTTGTCCAGTCTCCTCTGGAGCAGAACTTTGTTTCTATAGATTGTTAACACTTGAACTTTTCTTGCTTTGTAGCTTTGCCAGTTCATTTTTGTGTTCTACCTGTTTTTATCATGTTCTGGTTTTTTGTTGGTTTTTTTTTTTTTTTTTTTAACATGAATGTATTTCAGGAGATCTCACATCTGTCTGTGTTTTGAATCAGGGGAGCAGATCTTAGTCATGAAAACACGAGTAGGAATTATGCTCTGGAAATTAGTAACAGCAATTCTGCACTTAGGAAGGACATAGTGGTATAAATTCAGAGCCAGGGCTTGCAGTGAGCAGCATTTCAGCAGCTGAACCTCTTACTGTATTAAATCTTCTGATTAAGGAGATGAAGAAGCAGCTGAACAGTGACAGGCTGGAAATGCCATCTTTTATTTAAAATGAAAATAAGTGTTGAAAACTGGTTTTAAATAGATAACTTTGTGTTCTGGTAGTGAATTTTGGAAGTTACAAATTACTGAAATCCTTTCTCCTCTGGAACAAGGAGCTGCACTAGAACACTGCTGTAATGGCAGTAGCTGTGCCAGCTGAATGTGTTAATTAACTCTGCCCTTGAAAACCTTATATTCGTGCAAAAATGAGCAGTTCAGTACAGTGTGAACATTGCTTCAGTAGGATGGAATGAAACTGGGGATATCCCTTTCAAATGCAGGGACAGAATCCATTACATCTCCACCCATTCAGGTTTTTAACATAGTAGAGGAGAGCACTTCATTCCTTGGGGAAGAGAATCACTAATTTGAGTGATAATCAGCCTGCAATTTTCTTTTTTCTGTTGCAGTTTAACATTTCTAAGCTTCCCATTCCTTGCAGAGTCATAGCATGATTCAAATTGGAAGGGATCCATAAGGATCATGGGAGCCCAACTCCCTGCTCCTTGCAGGGCTACCAAAAACCCAACCTGAGAGTGTCCTTCAGATGCTCCATGAGCTCTGACAGGCTTGGTGCTGTGACCACTTCCCTGGGGAGCCTGTTCCAGGGTCAGACCTCCCTCCCAGAGAAGGACCTTTTCCTATGTCCAGCCTGACCTTGCCCTGATTCAGCTTTGTTCCATTTCCCTGTGTCCTGTCACTGGTCACCAGAGTGAGATCAGCACCTTCCCCTCCACTGCCTCCCTGGAGGAGGTCAGCAGTTAAATTAGTTTTAATGATCTCATTATCAGTTTTTTAGCTTGGTTGTTTTGTTGTTTTTTTTCCCTGCACTCCTGTGTATTTTTAGGATACTTCAGGGCAGCTTTCCAGGTAAAAATCACAAACCTATAGGGTGTAATGATATTTTTGTTCATCTGTGATTGAATATCTGTCTTTTCAGACTCAAATTAGTGGAATGCCTTCATTATCCAGATATGTAAATGGTAAAAAAAATGCTAGTTAGTGTACCATTAATGTAGTGAAATGCTACATGTGGTTTTAAAGAATATTCCTTCTCAGATCATGATATTCAATCCAGGGAAAGGCAGAAACAACTTATCTGGGAGAATCTTATTTCAGTCCAGTAACTGGAATCCAGTGTCATCCTTTGCTCATAATTTGCTTTCTAATCCTGCAAGGGCCTGCATGTCCAATCAGGATTTTCCCCAAGAGAATCCAGGCACAGTTACTGATTCAGTAAGAGAATTCTATTCATGTACAACTTTCTCCAATTTTCCAAGAGCAAGATGTCAAGTGATTATTCACTAATGTTCTAAGACTGCTGCTTAAAGTGAATATAGGTGTGTGTATATACACAGAGTACCTTTTGCTTTTCCAAATCAGAGACACACACAGTTATCTCTAATCCTAATGAGTGTTGCTCTAAATTTTTGTTTTCCACACCAAACAGATTTGCATTGTATGTACAGACTGAACTGCCCTGGTATTATCCCTTTGTTATTAGTGATTAAATGCCTTGAAGGACTCAGACACTGGAATAAGAGCAGAATATGGTGAAATGACTAATGTAGGTGTTCTTTTTAAGAACTTTTTTCCTTTCTTCTGTGTTTCAGGTGATCTTTGAGTCGGTGTCTCTGAAAGGACACCCCGGGTACATCGCAGTGGATGAAGTCAGAGTTCTTGCCCATCCATGCAGTGAGCACTCCTTGTTTTTCTGACTCTATTGATGTGTTATATGCCAGGCTTTGCAGTCTGAAGGAGTGATTTACTCCACTGGGTCAGCACTAAAATGTCTTCTGTCCCCTCCAAGAGCCCTAAAGACACTCAGACTTGCATAATTACCCAACTGTGCCAGCTGTGCAAAAGTCTCTCAGTCTCCAGCTAGAGCCAGGACTTCTGTGGAATTCTCTCTTCCTGTCTTGTTATGAACACATAAAACTGGTGCTTTTATTATTTTTGAATCACATTGCTGTAGAAAACAATCTGAAAAAAAGGTTCTCGTAATGACCTGTGTGGTTGACTTAAGAAAAGAACCACCAGATTGTTGCAGTGTTTCCTTGGCAGTGTTTCCTGTCCCAAAGGTCAGTCTCTCTCAACAAATGTTAAACCCACTCAGCACCCTCTGTAAAGATATTATTCAGAGAGTGGACTTGCACAGGAGTAGAAACTAATGCAGGTTCATTAAGTTGTTCGTAAATGTTGGTGCTGTGTTTCTTCTATTGCAGCTGCAACAATAAGTTTAAATTTATTTAGTTATTTGTTACATTCAAAGAAGTCTTGAGCCCCTGTCTTTGAATCTGAACTTGTTTGGTTTCTTTATGCACCTACAGTGTGGCTTGAGGACTTTGCCTATATTATGTATATAATATGCAGTTCATTGTAAAGATGTTTTATTTACAGCCCCTCTCACTGGCTCATGGTTTCAGTAAACCAGTGACAGCTGCTCACAAAAAAAAAAAACATGTTGATGGAGTGAAATCACTGGTTTTCCTGCAATCAGAATGTCAAAGAACAGCTGCCATTCAATGTGACAAACATGGTTCTGCTCAAGTTTAACAGGACATTTCTGATAACTGCAGGGTGGTTAATTGCCGTTTAAGTAAATTATATTTGTATTTACCATGTGCTTGTTGCTCAGGCTTTTGGGTGCATTTACTTCATTAAGAAATACTTACAGTCTGTATTAACCAGATGTTGCTGATAACTGGCAGCATCCAGGCAAATCCCCAAATGGTCTGTGTGCCTTCACAGCCTGCTGGGTGATGGCTGGGCCCTTTGCTGGGAAAGAGGCCACTGAACAAACCATGGGGCAAAGCCTCAACAAGAAAATGAGGGGATTTAAAAAGTTAGGCAGGATGCTGTGTTACACTTCATTAAGTAAACTGATTTTGAATAATCCATTTCTCCAAGTATATTCAGGTCCTTCTTCAAAAATAAGGGCATTTTTTGCAGAGTCAACACCAAAATTATTCAAACAGGGTTGTTTTGTTTGTTTTTTTAATTTGATTTGCAACCTGCAGCACACAGAGGTCATTACAGGCTGCAAGTTCTCTGCAGTCCCTGTAAATGCTTCTCCTGTTGTATTCCTAGTTTTGCTTTAGTTGTTCAGCAGTGACAGTCACCAGGGTAAATGTCACCCATTTCCTTGTACAGGCTTTGCCCCTCAGGCTCGTTTTACAGTTGTTATAAATCCAAACACGGGGACCACGAAGCTCCCTGTGACCCTGGAGGTTACTGAAATCACTGCTCTTATTTCTTCATCTCTGCTTTACCTTCCCAGGTGACAGCACAGCCCCCAAACCAAGGTATCAGCAAAAACAGGGAAATGCCCCTAATGACACAATAATGGGCAAAAATAAATATATTGCTGTTGCCTTCCCCCCCATTTGTCCTGTGAAGGGGTGCACTGGAGTATCCATTGTCACTATACTAAAAGCTCGTTGGCTCTGTGCATGAGCCCCTGCCATCACAGGACATGCTCCAGAAGCTGGGCAGACCTCAGGACCAGGATTTTGGGATTGGTGTGACTGCACCCTCGTATTTGGAGCTGCCTTAGAGCTGCCCACTGCAGACTGCAGGCAGAAATTCCTAAATTTGCCCTGAGAATACCCTGTAGAACACTCTGACTGTCACCCAGAGGTAGTTTCCCAGTAAACCTTGATGCATATTCCTGATGCTGAGAAAGCAGGATGGTAGAGAGTCACTGTCCTTCAGGAGCTGTCAGCAAACTGAGCGTGTGGTGAAGGGGACACAGAGGTAGATAAAAATATTTGACATGATGTGTAGACACGTGTTCTCCATGTGTCTGTAGTACACAAACATTTGTATGTCAAGCCTCATGCACAGCCACAGATGGCCACATTTTTTTTCAAGCTCTTGGATTCCAGCAGAAGGAGACAGGTTGGAATATCCTCTGAAATTATGGATTTCATCAGTGTCTAATCATACTAAAAAATGTAAAGATGAAGCTGAAAAACTCTGACCTTTATAGGCTTGCAAGGCTATTCAGTGTGTCCTACTGAAAGTTTTCCAGTGGTGCACAAACCTTCTGAAGCCTGGCAAGAACTATGGTCGCTTAAAGGTGTCAGACTCACTGCTGTAATCTTGTTTATGATTTTGTAATTTCAATTAGAGATGTAACTGAGGCTGGTATTTAGTCAGAAAGATAATCCTCTGATCTAGGTCCTTTGTGAACAAATTGCATGTCTGCATTTTAATATCACTGGTTTAATTTTGAACCAATGCTGAATTTAGTAACGGCAAAACACTGATATCAGTGATCTTCAGCTAAACCAGTGACACAGTGCTGTCAGTTATATGAATATTTCATTTCATATCTGATTTGATATTAATGATGCATTATTCTAAAGGTCTAGGACGTATTTGATAGTCAATAAAATAAAAAGGATGAAAGACCCCTGTGAAAATGCGGTTTGGGTCAGTCACGCTTGACAAGCACAGAAGCATTTGATTTTTCTTTGACCTTTTTAGAAACACAGCTTTCTGAAGAAAAGAAATGACTCAATCACTCTTTATAGCAAGCAATAAGAAATCGTGCCAATGACCATGAACTTGTGATTTGATCCAAATCTGTGTTTTTTAGATGTGCCAGGGCTCTCTTAAGATCCCTCGGGCCATCCTCCCTCAGATCCATCACCCACCTCTCTCTGCAGGGAGTAGTTAAACACTGAAGGACAGATTGATTTTGCAAAAACACCTTGTCAAGGACAGCCCTGATGCCTTGCTGAGTGTTTCCCTCTGGGGTGGTGTAACACAGTCAGTCACTGCCTTGCTCTACCCTTGCAATACTTTGCCTCTTTTGTCAGGAAAAGCCCCTCATTTCCTGCGGCTCCAGAACGTGGAGGTGAACGTGGGACAGAACGCGACGTTCCAGTGCATTGCTGGGGGGAAATGGTCCCAGCACGACAAGCTCTGGCTCCAGGTAAAGTAATGACCTCTTTTGGAGTGTTTTTTCCTCTTTGGTTTGGTTTGATTTGATTGTTTTTTGCAAGTAAAATGAATAGGTAGAGGAAGACTGGGGTGTGGGGCAACATCTTTCCATTGAGACCCTTTGAGAACTGCCTTAAATAGTTTCAAGGTGAGGGTTTAAGGTGACAAAGTGCAGTCATGATACAGAAAATGGAAAAAATGGCCAGGACAGCAAAATTCTGGTTTCAAACAAATGCCCATGTACCTGTAAACACTCAGTCATAAAGCAGAGGAGACAGAACAAGTCGAGTAGCTCTTCCCTTCTTGTTATGCAATCAGCTTTCCTCTCACCCTGCAGAAAGGTTCTTAGCCTGGAGTCAGTGACAATATGGTAAGAGGAAAACCTGCTTTAAGGTCTGGGATGACTTACCTGCATAGTGAAAACAGGCAAACCGAGTTTGTACCTACTGTGTTTCTTGCTCCCAGTTTCCCTTGGCTATGTTAACAGCAGATTATTTTAGTCACTCGCTAAGAGACCAAAACATTCCCCCTCTGGGTGTCTTATTTTCAACCTACTGGTTGGACTTGAGAGTCTGGGTCCTGCTCTTCATGTGGGTGCAGTAACACCCTTGAGAATTCATTTTCAGAGTTAGAAATGAACAGACACCAACCTGAACGTGTTTCCCAGTGAAGGACAAAATTGTTTCTCCTGCTCTTGGAAGTGCTCTGATACGGGGACACTCCCAGCATTACCATTCCAGAAGTTTTTAAAATAGTTGAATTCTTAAATGCTTCATATGCCAAACAAGTCAAGAGGATTCTCTGCCTGTATGTTGGGCCAACAGAAACTTTCAGAACACTTAAGCCAGTTCACAGGTTTTTATTCTCAGCTTGGGCAGATGTGACTGAGGGTCTGATCACCCCCTGTTTGTAACATCTGAGGCAGAGAGGAAGGGCCTTTGCAGTCAAATAGTTAACAGATTTTGTCAAACCTTATAATTGACTTCCAGACATTTTAATAAATTTTAAAAATAGCATTTTCAAATTTAGTTTAAATAGAGGAATTGGTTTACCTAATCACAAAAATTAAAATCAGTACAGGGGAAAAGGCTTAGGTTGGTGGGAAATGTAGTTGGCATTATGAAAAAATTATATTACAGTCAGTAACTGCTCTCATCACAGCTGTTCTACTAAAAATAACATTTTTAGCTGAAATTTCTTTACCTGTTGTGTACTTCTAGCATTCATGGAGTCACATTTTTGGCTTATTCTTCATCTTTTTTTATTTCTTTTTTTTTAGTTCTTTCAGTGAAATCTTTCCTCAGTTATGATTAGATGTGTGTAAAAACAGTTCTGACCTGGAACAGTATAAATCTTTCCCTTTGAGAAGCAGAGTTTTGGAAAGAAATCATTATTGTTGTTAATGGAAACCTGTTTTCCATTCTCGAAAACTGAAACATTTAATGAAAATAACCTTGGAAACATCCCCAAAACCTCATTACTGGAAACCAGCAGAACAGCAGTGTGCTTTCCTTTGAAATTCCCAATAAACTAGACCAATGAGCAAGTTGACATATTTATGCTGTGGAGAACTATTCCTAGCTAATTCTTCATCTGTCCCTTTTCCAGTTGGAAAAGTGTAGTCTGGCATTGGTAGAGAGGTTTATTGAGGAATATTGGACATATGAGGGTGTCTGCTCATCCAACCAATTTATTTAAATTGGTCCACAATCAAAGTTTTACATCTGAAAATGCCAAGTTTGTAGAATCTGTTCATTTGTAGCATTTTCCCAGGTGTACACAAAGCCTTCAGTTGTTGTGTTTTCATATCCAAGCTGGGCCTCTAATTACACTGTGTGGAATTGCACAGTCAGAGCTGTCACTCTCCAGCCTTTGGAGTCATTAATCACAGAGTCACAGAATATCCTGAGCTGGAAGACACTCATGGGGATCACCCCGTGCAGCTCCTGGCCCTGCACAGGCACCCCAACAATCCCACCCTGTCCCTCAGAGCATTGTCCAAACCCTCCTGGAGCTCTGGCAGCCTTGGGGCTGTGCCCACTGCCCTGGGGAGCCTGGTCAGTGCCAACCACCCTCTGGGAGAAGAACCTTTTCCTGAGATCCAACCTAAACCTTCCCTGGCACTGCTCCAGCCCTTCCCTGGGGTCCTGTCACTGCTCACAGGGAGCAGAGATTGGAGCTGTCCTTGGGAGGAAGCTGCAGACCCTGATGAGGTCTGACCTCAGTCTCCTCTGACTGTGGTTTTCCCTCTAGACCCTTCACCATCTTCATATCCCTGGAGCACATGAAATGCCCAAAAATGTTTCAAAAATTAAACAGAAGTGATAACTTAAATATATCATAGAATCATAGAATGGTCTGGGTTGGAAGAGGTCTTAGAGATCATCCCAAATGGCAGGGACACCTTCCACTAGCCCAGGTTGCTCCAAGCCCCATCCAGCCTGGCCTTGGACACTCCCAGGGATGGGAGGCAGCCACAGCTTCTCTGGGCAACCTGTGCCAGGGCCTCCCCACCCTCACATATGTGTGAGAACATTCAGGACCCTGTGCATTTCTCCAGGGTGTTTCTGTCAGCCTTCTCCTGAAAAACTCTGCCTGCATAAAATCCCTCCTCTCAGCGCGAACACGGAGGTCTGCACGACGTCAAGCACGGCAAAGACCGAGTGAAACACGGATGCATAAATGCATCATCTACCTGTCTTCCTAACCTGGGTTATTCCTCTCTGCCCTTGCAGCAGTGGAATGGGAGGGACACAGCCCTGATGGTCACTCGAGTGGTCAACCACCGGCGTTTCTCGGCCACCGTGAGCGTGGCCGACACCTCCCAGCGCAGCATCAGCAAGTACCGCTGTGTCATCCGCTCCGACGGCGGCTCCGGGGTGTCCAACTATGCAGAGCTCATTGTGAAAGGTAGGTGGCTTTCAAGCAGCGACTTCATGCAAGAGGAGTGTTTTCCTCCATATAAAAATTGACATCCTGTCAGACCTTCTTGTTTCGTTCTCGTTAAAAGAAGGAAAAAAAAGGGTCAAAGGGACGTGGATTTAAATCGCTGACTTAAAACAGGTATTTGAGTCTAAACTTTGGACACAGCCCCTCTTTGTAAGCTTTTGTAGTAATGTGTGGTGGCTGTGGAGACTCCCTGTAGCCAGCTAGAGTTTGGCTGTCAGTCAGCTTCGTTTGCTTTACTTTACAATATTTTATTAGGCATTAATAACCTTGTGATGGAGCATTGCATGTCAGGAGAGACTGCTTGGGACTGCTGGGAATAAATACTGGGATTGATTCTGCTGACATCCTGAAATACGGAGTAGAGGCATCAGTAGTTCTTGAGGGATGCTTGGATTTTAGCCCTGTTAATTACTGTGATTCAAGAGCTGAACTTGTGCCTGACACGTGCAAAGTGTGTCTTAATCTCACCTTCATGAGGCCTGTGCTGAAGTGCTGTTCACTATTCTGCTTTTTTATTTATTTTTAAACTTACCCTGAGCTGCAGCCCGGGGATGCTGCATCAGTGACTCTTAGTGGGGAAATCAGAAAGTGGCTGAGTAGTTCCTGAGGTGCTTCATGTTTGGGATGGGGGGTGATGTGAGGGTCTCCTCACAGAGTATAATTTTATTGCTCTAAATGTTTCACTTTTTTTGGAAATGGAGGAAGCTCTAGCAATGAGATCAAGTTGTCCACTGTGCTGCTTTCTGCCAACTGCCTGTGTCATTTGATGATCAGTGTGCTGATGCCTTTATAATGCCTTGGAGTGTGGTGTGGTGCAGATGTTCAGACTCCACAGATCATGAAGAAAATGCTCCTTTTGGATGCCAAGTGTTTTTAATTCCCACTTGGTGATCTCACATCTTGTTCAAATCTGGAGGAATTAATTCATGACTAAAATGGGATGGAGTTGCCAGGAGTGGCAGAGCTAGGATGGGATCATAGCTAAAGAGAGGGAAGGCAGTTTTCCAGAGCAACCAGGTAGCAGAATATTGCAAGTTCACAGAATATTGCAAGTTGGAAGGGACCCACAAGGATCATGGAGTCCAACTCTTCAGAGAATGGCCCTCAGGGGATCAAACCCACAGCTGTGGTGTTGTGAGCACCAGACTTTAACCAGCTGAGCTGAGCTCAGGGTCTGGAGGAGGTGTCTGGCACTTCCATGTTTGTTGTTATAAGCAGGGAAAAAACAACAGAATAAGTCAGACCCACGAATGGTTGGATGTCCACCAGGAGAGATGTTGGTAGATTCATTGCTGGATTGCTCAGGCATATCCAGGAAACCTCAGGAGAATCCTATTGTTATGGAAAGGTGCACTCGTGCTCCTCATTCCTGGTTAGGAGGCAGGGAAGGTGCAGTGGCTCATTGGAGGTCAGTGTGGTGCAGCCCTGTGACACTCTGGGTGCTTCCAGCCAGGCTGGCTCATTTTAATGGGAATAACAGGGAATTTGTAATGCGGGTGCACAGGCTGAAATGAAAGCAAATTGGAATTTTTTAATTCTGAAGAGGTGTTTATTGAATTGCAGTAATGTACTTGAGCATACATTAAATTAGTCTGTAATTGAAGTTTTGCTCAATTAATAGTCTTGCTCCTAAACCTGCTAAATCCAAGCTAATGCTCTGCTTCCCTTGATCAGATGAACATAAAATCACAGAGGATTTCTTCAACAAAGGTTAAGATCTAGAAGTGTATCTGTATATCTTTATGATGTAAAACTTCGCTTGCTTCCCTGTGCATAAGGTATTTTATTGGAGTATTGAAAATGAAAAGTAATTTACATTTCTCAATATTGAATGTTAACATTTGGTAGACACTGAAATAGAGATTTTGCTTTGAAATGCACGTCCTTCTACACCCTAAATTGGACAATAAATACCTGTTTCAGCAAATGAAATGATCAATGAAATTAAACACACACCACCTTGCTTGTCTGTGGGCATCTTCACTAAGAACAAAGTAATTACTGGAAATCTTATACAAAAGAACATTAGTTTCAATTTATTGCAGTATATATGTAGTGGCAGGAGTACATCTGTAGTACTGTGAAAATCAGACAGCTCTTTGCTCTATGTGCTAATGCTTGTCTGTCTTCTGACTGTTGTATAAATGACAATACATTTATTCTTCTCTTGGCACTCTCGAATCATAATAGCCAGGCCAGAGAAACCTATAATTTCCATCTGTCCACTTTACCATCCTTTGGTGCTCCAGTGGAAATAGCTCTTCTCTGTTTCTCATCTCTCACGGTTGCATACATAGTAATTTAATACAATTTTGCACAGGGCAGTTAAAAAAAAAAAACAACCCAAACCCAGAGATTCTGTGTCTTGCTGCACTGCTCTCACCTGAACGGGATGTTTCTTGTCTGGAGTTGTCTTTTAAGTAAAAGCTGTGTGGCAGTTATTGTTTTCTGAGCTAAATGGAGGTTGTGCTTCTGTAAAGGTTGTTTAAAACACTGGAAATTGGCTCAAATCTTATCATTTAAGGTCTGTGCTAATGCCAGTGTCCTTCCAGGACCCTTGTCACATTATGAAGGTTGTGGATAACATCCTAAACTCTCTGTGTGTGTGTATATGGAGGATTGTTTGCAGTTGCTCTTTTCCCCCCTGATCCCTTTCAGATACTCTGGATGCTTAAATTAACTCCTAAATATATGATGGGAATGGGTGAAGAGCTGATAAACAGGGAATACTACAGTGTCTGTCTATAATGTATTTTTTGTGAGCTGACTTTTCTGAGACTTTCATTTTTCAAGAAGTCCCTCAAATTTATTTTGTTGCTACCTGATGCAAATACTTTTAAGGCTCCTGGTGTTTTCCAAGGATCTGATCTGCTACTCCAGGGGTGGGAGTGCTCAACAGAGCCCCTCTGCAGACCCCCAAGGGGCTGTTCTTACTTCTCTTCAGTTTTGTCTTAGTTGATTTTCAAAGTGCTTGGTTGAAAAGTAATCTTGTCTCTTGTCTGAGTGGCTTTCTGTCAGCCCTGTGATGTTTGGGACAGCTCATCTTTTATCAGGCTTTTCTCAGTCACACGAGGAGCCTTGAGTGACACCAGAGGGAGAGGTGGGTTCTTTGTCAGAGTTGTTTACAGTTGTTTACTGTTCTTTCTCTGGGTCTTTTCTGGTGTGATGCTTGTCACTGTAATTGCACCATCTGTTTATTAACTCACCAGGTACACAGTGAAAACTGCTCTGGTGAGCTGAGTCTGTTCCTAAAAGCAGACACCAGAATAAACAATAAAAACCCAAACCACGAAACACCGTAAAACAACATATACACAGGCACCAAATAAACCTAAACAAAACCCCACGTCAAGTTACTGGAGCTGAGATGCTCAAATGTGAAAAATATGATAAATAATTATATGTTTAAATAAATCTTTAAGCTTCTCCAGTGTTTAATACGCCGTGAAAATTCCAGATTTACAGTTCTAAGGCAGACTCATCAAGGAAAAGCTTTGCAGGTATTTTGCCTATCTCAATATTTATTACTGGAGCTGAGTCCAGAATAGTTTCAGTTAATTATTAAACAGGAAGTCCTATTAGGGGAAAGAACTTTCGAGTCTTAGAAGTAATAAGAAATAAAAACATCTCTATTTTACAGGGCTCTCCATTGGTTTCCTTGAGTAAAAGAAATGCAGTGTAGGTATGAAAGTATGTTCCACATGTGCTCTAGAGTGTGTTCTTAGAATGAGAAGATGATTGTCTTCACTGTAATTATTTGGGATGGTCACCAGCTCCTAAGTTTTTCACTTCATATAAAGACATCACGAAGAGAGGTTGTGGATGTGAAAAATGTTCTTTAAAGTTCTCGTTTGTTGGTTTGTTCATTTAAAAAAAATACATTTTCGTGCCTGATGCACAGATAGTTCTGTGCCATGAGATATTCATGCCAAATGTACTAATTAAAACTGACATCATATCCTTGCCATCCTTGGGTGATATAACTCCTGTTTCCATGGTGGTGCTCAAGTCCCCACATTTCACTGAGGAGTTTGGAGGTGTTGATGTGAAAAGCAGATGTTGTTCTGCAGCTATCCTCCATTGCCATCAGGGTGGCTGGAAAACTGAGTCCCCTCCCTCCCTTGGAACCACTGAGGAGATAAGCTCAGCTGTGGAATATGTGCAGTTTGGATTTTACTGCTACAAAGTTTTTTTCCAGGATGCATTAATACGTAGCTGGAAGGCACGAAAGTTCCTGTCTGAATTTATCAGGCTCGTGCTGATCTGGGAACATTTGACTTCCTCTGCCTGAGTTCTGCACATTAATCAAGGTCCTAAAGTTACCACTTCAGGGCAGGGTCAGTCCCTGGCTGCTGCTCCCCCAGTGTCAGCAGTGCTGTGACAGTGAGGGTTCCCTGGAGCTGCCTGTTCTCTCTTTCCCTGTTTTTTCCCACTTTACACGAGTACCTTCAGTGTTCAGACCCTCCGTGAGCAGTACTGGGAGAAGTTTAGCACAGATTTGATAAAACACGTAGTGATGTTGCTGCTTTGAGCTCTCCACCAGCACAGAACAGGAGGGGTGTGTGCACTCAAACTGCTTTAGGAGGGTTATCTGAAATTTCAGAGTGAGGGAGAATGGCTTTGTGATTGTAGGGTGTCCGAAAAAGCCACTTCCTCCTTCCTTTCTCTGCAGTCCCAGTGGTGCAGGGAATGAAACACTCCTTTCCTTGGGGTTGGTTGGTAATTACCTGAGCTCGTTGCTGTTCTCTTTAATTCTCTAGTTCAGTCCAGTCCAGCAGCAGGGGCTTTAACTCAGCTTTAATCATTGGGTGGGTGTGTGGTGAGGAAAGGGGAGGCAAAGAGATTACAAACACTCACTCTCACCAGGAGCTTTAACTCTCCTTTCTCTTCTTTCCATCCAGTTTAGGATCTTTGAGGCAAATGAGGGAGATTGAAGACAAAGCCATTGTGTCAGAGACATTGGCAGTGTGTGAAACCCAAGAGTTCTCTCAAAAGGAAATATTTCCCTCTCCTTCTGCTTAATTTCCAGAATAGACTGGAAAATGAAGCCATTTCCCCGAGAAGTGATTAGTGTGTACTTTATATAGGGGACCCAGTTCTCAGCATTGCATCCAGTGCCACACAGACTTCCAGCAGGTGCTTTCCTTGTTTCCCACGTTTGTATTAGTCAACAGGGTGTAAATAAACATATCCAGGAAGAATACAGGGCTACAGCTGGGATACGAGACAAGTTCATAAACTAATGGTGCATTCACAATCTGTATTTTTCCCAACTTTTTATATCTCTTTTAAGTAACCTTTTGGCTCCTGTGTCAGATGAGCAGCGAGTACTGTTTTAAACTTTGCCTTGTTTGTAACCACCTGGGAAATCATAATGTCTTTCCAATCACACTGCTGAGCTGAGCTTTAGGAATTTCTTCAAAGACTGGTGGTACATTGTTTTTTAGGGGTTTTTTTAATTGTGTAGGGGTTTTTTAATTGTTTTTCTTCCCGATGCAAAAGTAAACTGCAAGAGTTTTTGTTTTGTTCTGACTTGAATTTCATTTAAGACTGGCAGAGAGATTGGCATGAGATGAATTTGCTTGGACTTGTTTTTAATGAATAAATATCTAAGTATGAGGTTGCTGCTGATGCATAAAGATCTCGACTAAATACCTGATATACATGCAAGTCTTTTCAGTTTCTAGTTAGAATTATTATGAAGGTTTAAGGCAACTGCACAGAAATTAATTTAGGGCTGTTGACGCTCAGAAAAGAACATCAAATTCTCAGAACACATCCCAGTGCCTTTGCTAACTGGAAGTGTTCTTGCAGTGGGTGACCACCAGAAGTGTGACATTAGAAAGCAAGCCTGGCAGCTTTTCATTCTTCTTTGTTCCTTTTTAATGTACAAATTTCCATGCAGGTTGCTTGCTGATGATGCTCATGTGACATTGCAATTCAAAATTACACTTTTTTTTTTTTTTTTTGCTTGTGCCTGAGCTTAAAGTCTTAGCAGGAAAAGATGAGTCACGTTCATTGTTAACTCTCTTCTGTTCATCTTTCTCGTGCCTGCTTAATTGTAGGGAAGTTATTAATGGGCTTCTCCCGGAAAACAGAATCTAAAGCTGTTCTTAATTTATCCACCCTGTGGTTGCAATGCTGTTAAATGCTTTTCATTCAAGAAGAGTCTGGTGAAGTATTGTCTGTCACCATTCTTGGATGTTGGTGAAGATCCTGGTGTGCTTTAGGCATAGTTGGACAATTGGGAGATAGAATTGAGTATCAGCTGTTGCCTCAGCAGGAAAGAGATATAATGCCTTTCATATCAAAATACTAATTCTTTTGCAGCAGAAAAAAGCCCCACTATAAAAGTAGTGTTTTACTTCATGTGAAATGCAGGCTAAGATGCACCAGATTTCTTGGTATGAAAGGGTGATCATTAGTATGAGGGTCTTTAAGAATAAACCAGCAAAGAAAGGATGTGTTTGCCATACAGGGAGACCTCTAGATCCCATCTGTGTAGGAGAAACAAATTATTTTCCAGAGAAAGGAGAAAACTCTTTCTGTAGATGCAAATGCCTCAAGCAAATGTGATTATTGGAACTTTTAAAAATTTTGCAGCACCAAGACTAAAGAATCCCAGTTACTGACCTCTTCCAGAAGTGCAGTACTTACTGCAGCTTAACAGGCCTTCTGCAAAGGTCTTGTGTTTGTTGGAGGACACTGAACTAAGAGGTTGAAAATCACCTGATTTCTGCCCTGAGCAAGGTGCTGATGAATTCCCCAGCCATCTCTGCCTTGATTTGAGCTTTCTCTTTGCTGGCAGCAACGTGGTGAACCTGTTTCGTGTGTGATGTGTGAATTTACTTCTTATCGTTTAAAAAAAAAAATAAAAGGCAAAGCAAGATATAGAACAGTTAAAAACTATCTGTTGGTTCTTTACTTTACCCTAATTTATTCTACTTAGCTTTCTTTTGCCTTGTACATCTTGAACCACTTTGAGATCTAACCCTTTCTTAAACAATCTCTCGTGGACACTTAGACATCAGAGACTTGCAGCTCTGTGTCACACACACCCTCCTACCTCCTTTTAGAACCTCACCACGTGCACTGCAAATGGTTTGATCTGTGACTTGTTAAACTCCTCTGCTGGGTTTGCAGCTCGGCATTTACAAGCTGAAGCTCTAATCCTAAAGTAAAGAAGGTTGAAAGTTCGGGAGGTAAAAATGATGGAGCTCTTGACTGATGGAGTTCACAGCTAGGGATTATTATGGCAGCTCCAGAACCTTCTGAGCTGCCAAGCCAGGAGCTGGCAAAAGTCTTTTAGTGCTGCTGAATGGGGAGCATTCAGCAAGTTCTTAGGAGTTCAGGTGAATGGGGTTTTGAAAGTTTGCATAGCATTTAGCTCTGAATGGTGGAGCTGAACTGCTTTGCTTTCAGAGCCAGTGTAGCTGAACTCCGGGGAGAAGCTGATGTTGATTATGTTTGCATTTTTCCCGTTTGAATGAAGAGATTAAAGAGCCCGTTTCTGTGTTAAGGAAAGAATGATCACTCTGAAGTTAGTTCACCATTCAATGCTGAGATTATTTGAGGCAAGAAAATAGCCAAAATTGCAGTTTTGAGCAGAGTCTTTGCAGCCCTCCTTTCCCATCTCTACCCGAAGGAATAATGCTTCATTTTTCGAAGCCAGTAATTTCCCAGCATCCATTCCAGCTGTCAGATGAGGGAATACTCTTCTCATACAACCACCACCCTAAAACCTGTTGTGCTGCTTTTTAGCTCTGCTCTGATGTGTTAATCTTCTGCCATGGTAAATGCCACCGTGTGCTCCCCACTTTTACTGGTGCTGGGACACTGGTTCAGGTCACATCCTCCCTGTTACCAGTGCCCAGCTGGGACTTCTAAAGATGCTTTAGATCTGAGACCTGAAACCTGCTGAGCAATAGTTAAACAGGGTGATGATTGTAGCAAGCCCTGCAATTATTGTAATTATTGGCATAGGAGTTACAGAAGAAAAACACATAATATGATGTTTCCCAGCTCCCTGCAGTCCATCCTGCCTGCTGAACACCTTCAGGGTGAACAGGAATGGTTTTACACTAAAAGAGGAGAGATTTAGATGGGGTATTGGGAAGAAATTCTTTAATCAGAGGGTGGGGAGGCCCTGGCACAGGTTGCTCAGAGAAGCTGTGGCTGCCCCATCCCTGGAAGTGTCCAAGGTCAGGTTGAAGCAACCTGGGCTAGTGGAAGGTGTCCCTGCCCATGGCAGGGGGTGGATTGAGATGATCTTCAAGGTTCCCTTCCAACCCAAACAATTCTGTGGGTTTCTATGAGTATGCTCTGATAGCCAGATATGCAAACCCCCTCTCTAAAGAAGTTATTCCAGTTCTCTTTCTTCTTTTTTTTTTTTTAACCAGGTTTCTCTCCAGTGCATCTCTTGCCTCTCTCTTTCTTTCTCAGCAGGAAACTTTCCATCAGTGCTTGTTTGCATGTGAAGAAGATGCAAATAGCTGCAAGACTTGGGCTCTCTCTCCTTGGATCCTATAAATCAGACTTTGCATATGTTTTACTGTCCTGTTTATTACCCTGCAGCTAATACTGACTTACATGACAGACTACAACTCACAAACTGTTCCCTCAGCAGGGTACAGACACAAATTAAAATGGAAGAGGTTTGGGTTTCTTGCTTCTGTAATTTTCACTTTGCTTTCCTTCCTATTACAGCAAATCCTTCTTTTGCTGCTGCTGCTGCTTATGACTTTTTGACTGGCCCTTGTGAACAGTGCTGACCATATCAGACTGCCTTCTTAGTAGTGTGGTCTTATTCAGCCTTCTGTCCCAGACTGCTCATCAAATAGTGATTTGCCAGTACTTTGCATGATTCTGAGGTTGTGTTTTTTTGTGCTTATTCTTACATTGTTTTCTGCCACCTCCCTTCTACTTAACCTTACCTGTGCTTCATACCTTTGGGGAGCCTTGCAGATCATTTACTTTTTGCCTTGTGTCAAGAATATGGTACTTCAGGGATGACCAAGGATTTGGGAACGTTGGTTTTGTTGCCTTTTGGTGAGGCCGTTCAGAGCACGCAGCAATAGCTCAGCTTGTGGAAAGTTTTATGATTATTGTTGTTCTCAAATTCTCTTGAGGACTGACATCTTGTTGTAAACAAGCATTTCATATAAAATTATTTACATCACCACCAGGAGTCCTGCAGGGTAATGCTGTTTCATTAATTTCTCATTCAGGATTTCAAAGGGGGATGTTCATTTGGTGCCAGTATTAAATTATGTGTTCAGACCTCTGAGAGCCTCAGTCTTGATTGTGTAAATGGCTTCTGACCATTGAATTCTCTGTTTATTTTCTACTGCCTGCCATGAAAGGACAGGTTGTCCAGAGAAGCTGTGGATGCCCCATCCCTGGGAGTGTCCAAGGCCAGGCTGGACAGGGCTTGGAGCAACCTGGGCTAGTGGAAGGTGTCCCTGCCCATGGCAGGGGGTGGAACGAGATGATCTTTAAAGTCCCTTCCAACCCAAACCATTCTGGGGTTCTATGACAGAAATACTTCAAAAGCTGTAGGGATCAGGTGACACAAGTTGAAGGCAGACAAGGCTTAACTCTGATGTCTCAAATTGAATTGCACACCAACAGCAATTAGCAAAAACACATTCTTTATCTCCAAGCTACAATTTTTTCACCATATGCATGGTCCTCTCCAAAGCTCAGCCAGTGGGATATAATTTAACATTACTTAATACTGCATTTCGTCAAGGAGACTAAGGAAAACCATTCTGTTACAGAATTATCCTCAAATTCACCATCATGTCTTTTTATGTCATCTTCATGGAATCACAGTGCTGGTATAGTCTTTGGAGTGGGATTACTGGTATCTCCTGAGCCAAAAGGGAATTTTAATTGTCTTCATTAAAGCTGTGATGGTTTCAATAGGGACCAGTCTGTTCTCTCTTCCAAGATTTACTCTCAGCATATAGAATGAGAATTTTCTCCAGGCCTCAGCCCCAGGTGTAGCAGTTTTACGCTCATAAGGAAGTTTTATTGTTTTTCATATATCTCATCTCACAGCTGTCATGACAGAAAGAAAAAAAGGTTTAATTTAATTTGACCTTTTGCAATATGCAAGTCACAGAATTTACAAGTCATTCTTGCATCAGGAGCAATACAGTATGAATAAAGCAGAATAGTTTTCAAAAGAGATTGATTGATCATGATTGAGAGTTTTGAATTATAGAAAACCTCCCCAGCCTTATGTAAGCTCTTTAAATACTTAATTATCTTCACTGTGTAGTGTCTGTACATTATTCCAGTCAGATATTTCCAGCTTTGCATTTAATAGTCAGATCTTAAGTCTTTGTGCTAAATATAATCAATCTTGAAGTATTGAATGTGAACTTGTATTGACCATGATCTTGGCTTTGTTTGGTTAACTTATGTGTCTTAAATATCTTTACAAGGTGCCTTGTTCTGTTGAAGAACTACTGTTGGTCCTGGGGAAAATACATCCAGCTGGAATTTCATTTATATTTGTGAAACATTCTCTCTTGTTTCCACAATGAATACTTTTGCTTGCTAGGTTTGTTCTCCTCCTTGCTGTGGAATGGGGGAACTTTTAAGCAGATGGATGCTTATTAATATTTTTTTCCCCAATTCTAACACCAGCCTTTTCAGCAGAGACAAGGAAAGGGCACTGCATGATGAAGGAAAAGCTCTTGTTCCACACAGAATGTTTCATGTGACAGGAGATGGGCATGGTGGTGAACTTCTGCACCCAAATCAGTAACCAAAAATACATGTATTCATGGGAGAGTGTCCTCAAGGAAAGGCTTGTGGAGACTTGATGGAAGCTGTTGGTTTTTCAGTTCAGGTGTGGCACAATTCAGCATTATTTTTTTTGCCAGACAGCCTCTTGGTGCCAGTCACAAAATGAAAAAAAGAGATGTCTTGACCCCCCCAGCAAAGGGATTTCTGTGCCATGGAGAAGTTTCATAACTGGGACAGATTTTTAACACTTCCTGTGCACCGTGAAGGCAGAACTTGTTCCACAGTACTAAAATGTGCTCCCTGGCATGTTAGATTTTGGGTATTTTGAGGGAATATGGGAACTCCTGCATTCCTTTGGATCTGTCCATGAGTGCCTGGGGAATCATGGGCTGTTTTATCAACATTGAACTGGCCAGCAAAAGGATAAATGAAGTGATACTGTGTGTGACCTCCTTGCTCTGACAGCTGTGAGCTCCACCCCTGTCACCTTTGTTTCTCAGTTCCATAGAGTGTGCTGTGGAGTTCAGGAATTCTCCCAGGAGGTAAATTGTCCAGATTTGTAGCTGGATTGTAGCACAAGTTTTTCAGGATTCCTTTTGTTTCTCTCCATGTTTATTTGCTTTAACCCTGACTGGAATAAAGCACAGAAAGGTCTTTTGTGAGCACTGGCAACCAGTCTGTCACCAGCAACTGGGTGGGCTGGGAGTTTGGCCATGATGGAAAATGAAATGCTTCTGGAGCAAATGAGGCTCAGATTTTGTTTGGTGTTGTCTCTCCCACCCTTTCCCCTTTTTTTGCAGGTGTATTGTGTGGTAGTTTCAGTCCTCCCCAATTTCTCCCAGGCTCTGGGATGCTTTTTTGTGGAAATACCAAAACCCATCCCCCATCATTACAGCTCTGTGCAGCATACTGGAATTTCTAGCATTTATTACTGCCTCAGAATGCACTTTGTGAGAAAAGGGAGAAAGAATTGATCTTTTGGTGTCTCTCTGAGGGAACAGCCTAAATCAAGAACTATGTTTCAAAGCTGAGCTTTAAATTGGAAATAAGCAGATAGACAGGCCAGGAGAGGTGGGAGCTGGAAGGAGTGTTGGGATCTGCAGGGTATTCTGAAATTCTCTGTATCGTAAAAACCTGAAATAAAAGAGGTAAGTATTGAGTGGTGAAGAAAGATTCAGCTGGTTTTCACAGGACTTCAGTGGTTAGCAGGCACTTCTGGGGTGTCTGCCTGTTAAATCCAGTACATTAGACTGTTGGGGTGGTGACACTACTATTTGGGAGCTGTGGGGGGGGTTTGGCACAAATCCTGATATTTGCTTCAGCCAGTGTTTGGGGGTGTTGTAGGTGGGCAGGGAGAGGCAGGTTCCCAGAGCCTGGTTATCCCAGACTTTGGAAAAGGAGGTGTGTGTTGGCTGAGTGCTCAGACTGAGGCAGCAGAGGTGGTGTGATAATGTTCACCAGCACAAACCAGTAGTTCCTGGACTTCTGGTCAGTGAGGGGTTGACTGGAGCAGAGACATGTAGGAAAAATCTTAATTAAGCTTCACAGTAAGTTTAGAAGGATTCAGTTGTTCCCTGCTTAGGGCAACACTGATATGTAGGATAGAGTCTAGCCTTGGGTTAGTCTTGGAAAACTTAGGGTTTATATGATGTATAAATGTTGGGTTTAAACTTTAAATGCTGTTTGCTGACTATAAAGGTTAATGTCTAGGGTTTTGTTTGTTTCTTTGGGTTTTGTGTGGTTTTGTTTTGTTGGGGGTTTTGTTTGTTTGGTTTTGTTTGGATTTTGTGTGGTTATGTTTTCTTGGGATTTTGTTTGGTTTTGTTTGAGTTTTGCGTGGTTTTGTTTTGTTGGAGGGGGTTGGTTTGTTTTCATTTGGGTTTTGTTTGGTTTGTTTTTTTACATCTGGAACTTCCTGGTGCTTAGCAAAGGCTCTGCTTTTATAATCTAAGTTTTGTTTTTGCTGTTCAGATCTCAGTAGGTTGCCAGCCTTAGCTGTGGTGTGCTTTTTTTTTTCTTTCATGTTTGACTCGAAGATTTCAGATAAGTGGACTTGCAACCTGACCTTTAAATATGATGGGTTTTTGATGGTGGGTGCTACTCGATGGTGGTTTAGAAAGAACCTCCCTGGTTTTTACAGCTAGGAAATAGTCAAGTGGAGTGAAACTTGGGGGGGGGGGACTGAGAAGATATATTTACTTGGAAAATACAATTTAGTGCTCCCTGTCCAAGCTGGAATGGGCAGATGTACAATGTGGAGTGTCTGTGACCTCTAAAAGAGTGCAAAACACTCCAAACCATTTTGATACAAATATACTCATATGGTTTTCTTAACTCCCTAGGGTCTAACCAGCCTTAGTCATTTTTCTCCTCAGTGACAGCTGAACTCACTTAGGAACCTGAATCTCCCTGCTGGGCTTTTTGGGATGGGGGATGCTCCTGAGGTTTGCTCCGAGAGCACTGATGACTGGCAGTGATGGATCAGGTTTATCTGAGGTGTCAGCAGGACAAAAGGAATGATGGAGACGTAGGGACGTCAGCAATGGATTTGCTGCTTACCTGAGTGTGGGCTTTCATAATGATGCTGTCAGGAACTACAGGAAAATAAACTCCCTGACACGAAGATCATGTGAGAACATGAAAAAAACCAGCCTTCTGAAGCTTATACTGTGCTGCCAGCGAGGTGCTCTAGATGGAAATTATTTCAGGTGGCTTGTGCACAGTAAATCAGCAGCCTCCAATATTTACTGTACTTAACTGGTGTGTACTGTCCTCCCTGTTTGAAAGGCTGAAAAAGGGAGGTTTCTGTCCTGGGTAAAACCATTCGTGTCAGTTCTTCGATTTTTAAATGCACCTGTCCCTTCCCTTTGTCATTAGCTGCTCTCCAGGGCAGCCCTTGCAGTGACAGGCCAGGCCATTGCCCACTCTGCCCACAGAAACACCTCCTGCTGCAGGGGAGGTGATAATTTTCCTTGCATCAATCAGACTTTTGTCAGTAAGATCAGACAAATGGCCCTCTGGTTCCTGCAGCTTGTATTTATCCTGTTTCCAGTTTGAACAGAGGAAAACAGAGTAGGTTACTCTGGTGGAAGGAAAAGGAGGAAATGACTGATAATTGGCCAGTTAGACACTGGAGTTGCAGGGATTATTCCAAAGAAGTAGAGGTTTATTTACAAATGCAATAGTGTAGTCCCTTGTATAGGGACTGAACTATTGATACGTTCACTTTATGTGTTTTTCTAGAAAGCTAAAGAGGAAAAACAGTTTATTTCAAAATGAATGCGAATATTGTAGACAAAATGTGGGGTTTTTTAATTTTTGTTTCTCCATTAAATCAGAATTGCTTGGGCATTTGGTGTCAGGTGTGTACAGGTTACAGTCTCTGACGTGTTCTTTCTCCTACCATTTGTGTCTGTTGACCAAACTAATGTTCCAGGCAGTCATAGCACAGATTGAGGGTAAAAAGGTGGATATTGTGAGATACTGTGTTTATGTCCTTGGGGAGAAATGAGTCAACTTTTATGATCAAATTATGATGCAGAAGTGCTTTGTGACAAAACATATTTGAGTAACAAACTGAAGCAAACCCCAGCACTGTGTCAGTACAAAGCACAGAAGCAGCAGCACAGCCCAGCTTTGATTATATCTGGATTTTTTTCTTGTCCCATTGGCCACTGCAGACAAGACCATGTTTTGCTTATCTTAGCAGTTGATTTTAGGGGGAAAAGTCATCTCTACCTGCCAAACCTGGACTGTGTGGAGTAGGGACTGGCCATAGGAGCTCTATGCTGGTAAAGAACAGAACACTGAGTTTGTCCCTTGGGTAGCAGTACCTGGTGGTTATTTAAATAAGGCACATAATACTTAAAGATCTGTGTAGCTGTTAGTTTTTAACTGTATTGTTTTCCATCTTGGCATCCCTGTGTGGCCTGAGTGGCAGCTCTGATTGCAGACACTGCTGCACAACTACCCCAGTGCCACAGCAGAGTGTGCACCACACACCAGAACCCCCTGTGCTTTAAGGCTCCTTGCTGGAAAAAGTCATTGTGAGTGCACAGTAGAGAATCAAATTGGGTATTTGCTAGACCTTTGTAAATGGATGGAGACAGGAGACAAACTAAAAGGCAGTAATTGTGGTGGTGGTGGTAATTCTCTGTGGCTTTCAAACAGGGATTTGCTTGTTAGTTGACAATGTGAGGCATCCAATGTGCCGGAGCTGAGCAGCCAGACGAGCAGAGCAGATCTTCCTCTGCAGAACTTCAAAGGCACCTGCTTTACTCAGTCACCTGTAGGAGCAACTGAGGCCACTGAGTGCTCAGAACAGCTGTGCTCAATATCACTTCATGTGCTGATTATTTGTGATTATTTCTGGAGTGGCTGTAGCTGTGGGCCAGGGTGAGCTTTAATCAGCCCGTGCAGGGCAGTGGATGTCACAGACACAAAGCCTGCCCTGCTGTGCCCTGCATCAAACTGGTAAGACCAACAATTTACTCTAAGCCTGTATTTGTTAACTTTTGTGAAAAACTGAACCTGGGGGGACTCTAATGTGTTATTTAATTAAGCCACCGCGACTGAGGCCCCAAGGCTAATGGCACAAAATGTGCCAGTGCATTAGGGTCACTTACCTGCAATAGTGCCTCAAGCAGCTGAGCTGCTAAATGAGTTGTCACATACCTTGGTAGGGTCTGCAGCCTGCTTTCCATTGGAGGTGTTGTTATATTCCTGTTCGGAACCATGACTTGGGAGAGAAAAAAAGAAAAGCATTCAGGAAAATACTGCTGGGTTCCACTGTCAGGAAAATTAACTAGCACAAATTCAGAGTAATAAAATTGTGAAGGATGGGCCGTGGTAAATATTGCCTGAGATTAACTTCCAGGAAGAAAAGGAAGCCAAAATTTTGTAGGGATGTGCATTTGTATCCTGACAGGTGTGCTGGTCACATCTCTGCACGTTGCTCTGTGATCCCAGGAGTTCATCCAGTGCAGCAGGTTTGCCTGGATAAACTTAGGCTTATATGCTCTATGCTCCCATGTTACATGCTGAGGCACTCCCTGCCCACTGTGATAAAAGAAAATTCATTTTTTCGTTTAATTTTATGTGGTTCATTTGCACTGAGGATTGTTTGGGGATGAGACCTTGATGGATATCAGAGGACTTGGTTGGAGCTTCTCAAATTTAGTTGTCAGTGGTCAACTTCCACCATCTGTAGGAGTGTTGGCTATCCATCCCCAGCTCTGTGCAGGGCTATATATGCACTTAAATCCACCCCTTCTTGCTTCCTATTGCATGTCCACCAGAACCAGAGCTTTCTGCATTACTTGTTCTCCTCCTGTTATCTCTCCCCTCTTGCTCAGTTCTTCCTGCTTCCCTCTGCTTTGGTCCTGCTCCTCTATCCTGACCAGGAAACAGGTTTCTAAATGTGCATTCTGGAATAAAAGGGTGAGACTTGGAGCTTAAAGTCCTTGTTGCCCTTAGGAGGGAATTACTCTGGATCTTTGTTTAATCACATTATTAACTGTATGAAGGAAGAATAAATTCCTCTCCTCTATCACAACTTGTGCAAAACTAAGCCTTTATATTTTTACTTGAATCACAGTTTTCTCTGGAGTGGGGAGACCTAAAGGAGATATTTTCTAGATGAATACTGCTGCTTGTTGGAGTGGCTGTATCATCAAGCCACAGGCTAAAACTGCTGGGCTGACAGAAACTTTGAATTCTCCAGCCCTCCCAAGTGAAGGACAGGATGACCATTAGCACAGTGCCTGGGGTGTCTGAAGTTCACATCAGTTAGAGCCGATTAGTATTTTACTTATCAGTTTTAAAGAAAGGATTTCTAATGTAATTAGTCAACAAAAGCCTTTTATGTTCTTTAAAGGCAGCCCCAGGGAGTGCTGATTTTAGACAGCTTAAAGCCAGTTCGTTTTTGGTGTGGTCAGTTGGAATGTTGTAACGAGGTTTATTTTGGTGCAAGATGCTTTGCTGGGAAGGGTTGAAAAGAAACTTCTTGAAAACAGCTTTTTCTCTGTGTGGATTTTTGGTGGAAAAGTACCTCCAGTAAACACCTCTGCCATCTGTTTCAAATATTTTTGGGCTATGAATGTCCTTGCAGAAGCTGAAAAGCATGGACAGATTTTTTTAGTAGCTAGAAATATGTACTTTCAGAATTTTTGTTTAACTTTTTGTTGATTGAATTGCACTGAACCAGATGTTGGGTTGTTTTTTTTTTTTGTGAAAAGCCTTCACCAGATCCTCTTGTGATGTGATGCTGAGAGAAAATTCATGGCTGGCAAATGCTGAGAGCATGAAGTGGAGATGGGAAGATGCAGGGCCTCACATTTCTGAACACTCAAGTGTGGGAATTGCTCCAAACCTGCTGTGCCACTTATGAGCTGATTTGTCCAAACAGATTTTCTGTGCATCCCGCACACTTTTGCATCTGTCCACTCCCTCCCCTGGTGTACTCACTAGGAAAGTAGAAGAATTTTGATTCCAGAAGGTCTTACTTTTTCCCCAGGGTTTGGTCACGGCCCCAAACCTGCCAGAGCTCCAGGAGGGTTTGGACAATGCTCTGAGGGACAGGGTGGGATTGTTGGGGTGTCTGTGCAGGGCCAGGAGCTGGACTGGATCCTTGTGGGTCCCTCCAACTCAGAATATTCCGTGATTCCATAATGATTTTACTCAGTGTTCATCAGTCTGATGTGCCACGAGAATGGAGCAAAACCTGTGTAAAAATGATAAGAACAAGTAAAACTTCTTCAGGGGTTGGAAACTGCAGAGAGAATAAGGAATGCTTTTTTGTATCTGGAAACAGTGTGTTCCTCTAAAAGCTTGCTGATTTTATTTTTACAAGGGAACATAAATATCTGACTCATTCTCTCATAGGTCTGCTGTTCCTCTGTAGAAAATGCCTTTGCTAACAATACTTACACGGCACTTGACTCTTTAATAACTAAATAAGGATTTCTGTATAAGAACCATTAAACAAATTAGTGCTGAGCATAAACATCTATTGTATTATTCCTGATAAAATATCCTGTAATTCCAGTCTCTCATTCAACCCTTTGTTTTATTGATAAGGGTCTTCTGAGGAGTTTGTACTGGAGGTCTGCTTGACCTCTCTAATCTTCTGTGCCAGACTGACATGTCACACTCCTCTGGGAAAGGATTTGGGTTCTTATTCTGTGTAGTGGATTAAATAAGCATCACTGAGTTTCTGAGTACCTTCCAGGAATTTCTCCTGAGTGAACCTAAAGTATTCTGTGTGTCTCTCAAGAACTGCAGTTCCTCTCGGGTGCTGTAGTTGCTGGATTTAGACTCCAGTTCTCCCAGTTGGAGCCTACCAGTAGCAGTGGTCAGCACTGTGGACTGAGCTCCCATTTGTGCTCGTGGTGCATCTCCAGGCATCGTTCCCTGAGCAGAACCTCTTGGATCTCCCAAAGCCTTGGCCAAGTGTTCTGCACTGTTCCCTCTGCAGTTCATCTGATTCAGCTCCCTGATTTCATTCCTTTATTTCTTTCTTGTTGCCAGTTGCCTCCTAAAATCTGTTTTTCTTGAGCCTCCTCCCCCTTGTAAATGGGTAGAACTCCTTTGTGGGTGGTCCTGAGTTCCCAATGGCTTTACTTGGAATTTAATATGAATTTATACTAACTCTGACTTTATATATATATGTACATAAAACCACCTTTTTTTTTTAATTAAAGCTATATATGCCATGGTTTAATGTGTATGAAATAATGAAATGTTGGGTACTGCCTTGCTGTTACGTAATTTACTCAGCATTGTTTTCTGACTGTGCTAATATGGAATGCACCTGGATATGGAATAGTTTTCCTGTCTTATCCCAGTGGCAGAGCAATTAGTGCATCTCTGCTGGCCCATGGCTTTGAATCATGTGTGGTTGTGTTCACCAGCTGTCACTATTACTCTCTAATCTATCCAGTTCACAGGCAAATAAAGGATACCATCTCTCAGGATTGCGTTACAGAATGGAAATAAAAGAAAAAAGATTAGTTAAAAAAAAAAAAAAGTAATGCCTAAACAGTAGCCTTATTCCTCAGGGAGAAAATAAAATACCTGCTGACAGCTCTTACCTTAATGATGTTCTTGCTTCTGTCAAAACAACAGGCACCCCATCATTTTCATTGGCATTTGCAAGACTTTGAAGAGATGCAGAGGAAAGCAGAGTGTTTTGATGGGTGCTTTTTTCACTTGGAATCCCTTTCCATAGCCACTGTTTGCCTTGAAAAGAATCTTTCTTTTTTCCCATCTGTCCCCCCTCAGGTTGATTTGAGAAGGGTTTGGGAGCAAGAGGAAGTGAAGGGTGGATAAGATGTAAAATTTACCCGTTACAAGTTTCTCTCCTTTAATTTAATTAATCAGTGGGAATTGCTGCTGCACAATATCATTGTAATGGTTATAAAAAGAGATGTTTGTAAGGTGGATGAGCTGGGATAATCTGCCCAAATCAGCCATTCTGGTGTCTTTCTGTGTGTTTATAAGAGACTGAAATTCCTCCTGTGCTGAGGGGCAAGGTCTTCAGAGAAAACCTTGGAAAAGAAACTTCAGAGAAGTTTCCCTCTCTTCTTCTATAGAAGTATAATTTAAATAAGAGGTGTGCTTAGGCCTTTGAGAGAGCCAGCAGCTGGTCTGTGCTGGGCAGGATACCCCACTGGATACACTGCTGATCCATGAGAACTGGGAATCCATACTGAGTGCCTGGTGCTGGTGGAAAGGATGGTAGACTCAAATACAGTGTATTAAGTAGATTCAAGTTTTACTTCATGTTTTCCTTAGCAAACACTCCAGGAGAGTGATTTGTCCACAAGACAGAGAGAGGATGAAACCCTGGAGAAACCAGAACCACGGAGCCTGAGCAGTGAGGAGAGTGATTCCCTGTGCAGTTCCCCCTTGCTGGCAGGCCCTGGGGTGTGTCTTGCTGCCTGGCAGGGAGCTGTGGGCAGGATAAGAAGGGACCCACTGCTGAAGGAACAGCATTTTCTCTTTTGCAATGCGTGTTCAGCAATAAGTTTGCTTCTCCCAAAGTCGAATCAGCCTGTTCTTTACCTCAGGTGTTCTGGTATTGATCTCATCTCTTGCTGTCCCTTCCTGTTCTCCTGACAGAGTTCAGGAATCAGACACATTTAAAATTGATGGGCCATCAAAAGTGGATATATTCCAGCTGACACAGAGAGGATTCTAACTCTGATTTTGATTCATGCCGTGGCTTGTGCTGCTTCCCACAGGTAGTATTGCTTTTTTAATTATCTGTCTCTTAGGACCTTCCTGAGTCTATTTTGCAAAAGTTCAGACTCTACTGCCTCTGAAAATTACGATACTCTCAGTGTTCACATTTCATGGAAAGACAAGCTCTTAATGTAAAAATTACCTGATTCTCTGTTCGTGGGCAAGTTTTCCGTGTTGGAGGGTCCATGCAGGGGTGTGGGGAACAAATAGTTTGTGACATCTCACTGGTGAGACAGGATGCAGTGCCAGACATAAGACTTGTGATTCACTGGAAGTTTTCACTTCAATTACAGCTTTAGGTAAAGTGGTTTTTCTCCTTTAATTGTTTTTTTTACTTTCTTCCTGTATCTTCTTCTGGAGTAGAATTCAAATACAGGCCACTCTACCTTCATTCTGAGGGGGCTTTTAAAGGAAATAACAGATCATGGGAGATTATATTCTTCCTCCTCTCTGCTCTTCAGAGAGGCTCATTACAAGATTGGCTCATTACAAGTCCTGTTTTCTTTACTTTGAGAAATTCCTTCAAGGCTTTGTTTTCCTTTTTATACCTCTACAGAGTGGAAGTTACCCTTCTGCTGTGTGGCTTTTTTGCATGTTTTCAACAAGAGTTATTAGGGCTGATATTTTAGAATGCACAGACTGTGGAAATGCATTTGGGAGCTGCTCTAAGTGTAGGAGGTTATCTAAAACATAAGCCTTTCTAATACTTTTTCCTTCTCATTTTTACCATGGAGTAAATTTTCAACAGCTGCCCATTTACTGCAAATTCTGCCAGATTTTGCAACACACCTTAAAGGCCAAAGACCTTGATCCTTCAGGCCAGTGCCTGTGAAAATATTTATGAAAAAAACCCCTGTCTTTATGTAAAGTCTTCAACAGCAGAACCTGTTGCCCTGTTAAATACTGGAGAGGAACTGTTGCTGCTGGATCAAATGCCCGCTGCCCCTGCTCCCCACAGCTTCATCTGCTGGGTGTCTGTGTATCTTATGAAAGGACATAAAGCAAGCAGCCCTTTCAGCCATCCCACTGTGCATAAGGGACACTGGACTCTGGCAAACCACCAGAAAAGATGACCTGCTAAACAAGCTGGCCTGAAAGCTGCATATTCCAGGCATGAACCCTGGAGTGTCCCTGCCAGTCCTTAATGCCACGTGTAGGGTCACAGGATGGTTTGGGTTGAAAGGCACCTTAAAGATGATTTTGTTCCAACCCCCTGCCATGGAAAGAAAGGAAGAAGCCGTGTTCCTGTGATGGCCTGTTTGGTTCTTTCTGGATGCATTCCAGCAGCTCTTGGAAGTCTCTTGTGTGGTGAACACATTTAGCAGAATATATGATGGGTGTATGGCTGGTTATGGGATGAGAAATGCCTGAACTGTGACCATGATGTACTTGTCCCCAGCTGGGAAGTGGCTGGGGTCCCTTGGGAAGAGGGGGCAGAACAGTTCCTATGGCCCCAGGAATGAATCCCTGTCCATTTTGAGAACCTTGTAGGAAAAAGAGAACGGGATCCCATGTTCAATAGAGGTGGGATGGATTACTCAGCAAGACTGGATCCACTTGACTGTAAACTGGACACACTGACATGGATTAATGAGAAAGTGTCAGGGCCAGGTAATTAGGGATGGTAGAACACAGATCTTACCTGTTGTGTCTCTTTTGGCTGAAACATCCCAGAATTTACCACTGGCAGTGAGTTTCTGGGCATTACAATGTATCACCCAACCCTGGTGGTGGGAAAAGAAGGGATTTTAGTTGTGTTGCACGTTGAATTTGCAATTCCTACCTGTTCCACCTGTCATTTGAACAATCAGAAATGATCCGTGATCACATTTTCCGCTGCTATTTCCAACAAATGAAGCAATAGCAGTGCACCCTGTAAATCCTATAATACAGATAATCTTGGGATAGAGGTAATGAGAAGATATTTTTCCCCAGTGTGAACCATACTGCAGTTCTTTAGTGCTTTTTATGTGTCAAATTACACCTGTGGCACATTGGGATGAATATGACTCTGTTCAGCTGCTGTACATTGTTCATGGACATTCTCAATCTTCTAGAGAGAGGACCTGTTAAGTTTGCCATGAAATTGGCTCTGTATAGGAGAGCCAAGTGCTACTCTGAGCCATTGCATTTACCTTCTGTATTACTCTAGGCTGTAGTTAATCCTACTGAATAAGTTGCAGTGACATTCTGAAAGATGTTTTTTAACAAGGAACACAAGAATCCCACAACTTCAAATTGACTTCTCATCCTGTGCAGGTACTAAGCATTTTTTTTCTTGTTTACATATAAGAATATGATGCTTTTAGATTTATTTCACAACTGCTTGTGAGATGCATATGCTATTATTATCCACATAAATTACTTTTCATTGGGAAATCTTGTCTGTGAACACGACTAAGTTCCACATCCAGGCACCTTAACTGAGCCATGAAGAATGAAGGATTTTGCTTAAGCTGACATCACACTAGGACATCTTTCTCCCTTCCTTCCTTCCTTTCTCCCTTCCGCTCGCCCGTCCTCTCTCCCGTCCGCGCTCCCTTCCTCTCTCCTTCCTCGTCCCTCCCTCCTCATCCGTCCGCTCTCCCTTCCGCTCGCATCTCCCTCCTCTCGCTCCCTTCCCCTCTCTCCCCGTCCTCTCTCCCTTCCGCTCCTCCCTTCCTCTCTTCCTCTCTCCCTTCCTTCCTTCCTCTCTCCCTTCCTCTCTCCCTTCCTCTCTCCCTTCCTCTCTCCCTTCCTCTCTCCCTTCCTCTCTCCCTTCCTCTCTCCCTTCCTCTCTCCCTTCCTCTCTCCCTTCCTCTCTCCCTTCCTCTCTCCCTTCCTCTCTCCCTTCCTCTCTCCCTTCCTCTCTCCTTTCCTCTCTCCTTTCCTCTCTCCCTTCCTCTCTCCCTTCCTCTCTCCCTTCCTCTCTCCCTTCCTCTCTCCCTTCCTTTTCTGCCTTAACTCAACTGCAGGAGCTTGTTGTCCCGAGAAGGTAAAAGATGTCTGGAATTTCAGCACTGGGTCTTTTGATCAGGAAACGTTGATTCACAGGCTTAGAATCTAAATCTGTGCTGTGATTTCTGAGGATAAGAACTGGGTGTGATTCAGTGGTAAATTAACCCAGCTGAGTAATTAATTGTATGAGATGAAATGTTTAAAATCTCCACTTTCATGTGCCTGTGCTCCTTTCGTGTGGTTACCTTGGGTCTCTTGAGGGATTCTGCTGATTGAAGAGGCAGATACTGCTGTTACTGAACTTAATGAATCAAAGAAATGAAGGGGTTTGTAACACATAATTCAAGTAAAAGGCACTTCAAAGATACTTGAAAAGGCCATGTGGGTCAAGTTACCTAATTGTGGATACCAGCTTGTGGATTTTAGTCTGGCCACACAGTACAGGCACAGCTTGGGATACCTGTGGGACTGTGCCATGGGAGCCCTGTGTGTGCTGCTTTCTCCATGATCTGTTACTTTGCCTGCTGTCTTCGCACAATTAAAGCTTAATGAAAGCCTTTGCATCCCTTATGCTGGTAGGACAAACCATACCGTGATCTACTTTTAATTCTTCAGAATAGTTTTGCTTCCTTGTGTGGAATAATGCAAAGAAATCGGTTGGTTTGTTTGTTTTTTATCTTTTTTTTTTTAATATATATTTTCAAGAAGCTGGAGACCTGCTCTTAGTTTTTGTGAGTTCCTTTTAGCAGGTATTACAGGCCCATCTTTAAAAGTCCAGATCTTTTAAAACCAAGCCTTGTTTATGCCTGCAGTGAAAACAGGCTTAAACATAAAAGTGTAAATTATAGCAGTAATTGTGAGGAACGTGCACACAAAGCCATTGGGGAAGAAATATTGGCTTTCTGATGAAGAAAAGTATTCTGCAAGCACAAAACTGTCAGTCTGCCTGTGGAACTGCCAGCAACTCACTGGACCTGATTTGACCCCTCTCTGGCTTCACTAGGTACAGTGTTTTCCCCAGTCCTGAGTGTTTCAGGCTGCTGGGGTGTACATCTTGAATTTTGGAATTGTGTGTGTCACTGGGAGCTGGGTGTGCTCTGCACAACCCTGGAACCAGATCCACCAATTCCTGGTTGTCCGTGGTAATCACTGAAGGAGCAACTTGCCAGTTCATGTTGAGCTTTGACAAGGTGCTCCTTGGAAATGAGCCAGTTCTCCTGGACCACTCTTCTCTCCAGGACCCATGGGATTCTGCCAGGCAGAACCTTGAACAGGCCAAACTCTTCCTTCCTGACACTTGGGGTTATGATCCTACTCAATTATTGTTCCTGCCTCTCAGGACCATGAACTGCTGGAGGGTGTCCAGCTGCTCCTACAGCTCTTACAGGTGCATTGTGCTGGATTTCCCAGCAAAAGTGCTTCCCCCTGCAGCAGGGGTGGCAGGAGACATTGCCTGCTGACCTTCCAATTGTTCCTGTTCACCCTCTGGAATAGGAGGCTTTACCAAGGAATAAGATGGGACAGGCAGCAGTGTCCCCTTTTTTGTCTGCTCCTGCCTGCTGTGGTAATGTCTCATAAAGAAGGACTTTAAACTCATGATTAAACTTAATAACTATCTGCAAAAGTCATTTTGGTATTGAAACCCACTGCTGTGGAACAGAGCTCATTTGTAGCCTCCAGTTTGTTCGTGTTTCCATTATAAAACCTTGGGAAATGTTGCACTGCGAGCCCCCCTTATTTGGGAGGTGGGCTGAAATGTTAATACAGTGCTTTCCACAGGATAACAAGACCATCTGAATGTAAGGACTGGTAATCCAGAGCTGGTGCCACAGGCAGTCAGGAGCTGCAAGTTAAAATTGCAAGGGATGGTGTGATGGATTGGCAGCTAAGGCAGCACTTGAAATTCATTTGGCATTTCCATGCACAGTAAATTCCAAACGAGCTCCCGAGAACACTATAAAAAGCAAAAAGGGTGCGTGTATGTGAATCACTTGTTCCTCCCTGGAACATACATCCTCTTAATTCTAACTTACAACTCGCCTTTGTATCATTGAGAAGTTTTTGAATTCGTACAGAGAGGTGATTTACATTCTTAGATATAAGTTGGGGCATTTACGGTGATATCAGGATAAGTGGACCACTGTTTTCTTTGCACTGGAGCTCGTAGGTTCTGTGTGAATTCATCTCAGTTTTCCTGTCCATGTTTCAGGGCAGCTTGCTTTTATACAGTGAACATTGGTAGATCCCAGGGAAGTACAGCCATGGGTTTTATTACCAATGAATTGAGTGCCTGCCCGTTGTGCGCCGCTCTCATTCAGACTGGCAGCCGGTGGCAGATGTGGATGTAACGGCTCTAAATCACTTTGCAGATTCTCTTTATTTCGTATTTTACTCAAATTCCAATAAGAGCTACACAAATTAAAGTGCAGCTGTCGAGATCAGCAGCAGAGTTGAAGGTGTACATATAATATAAAGTATTCAAGAGCCGGTACCTTCTCCAGGAGAACGTTTCAGATAGATTTTGTTAGATGGAAGCAGCAGATTTATTTCCACCGCTTTCCTCGTCTCACATTTAATAATCAAGAACACTTGTAATAAAGTTTCAGATTTCAGAGGGTTTTGTTACAGCTTTGGGGCTGGTTCTGTATCTGTTCCATTACTCCCAGTGTGCCCTTTTCTGGTTATTCCATCACTTTAACTCTGCTGGAAATGAAATCCTGCAATGTTTTGCTTAGGGAATAGAATACCTGTGCATGAACCAACCATAGCTGCTCAAGAGGTCCAGATGGGTTTAGCTCAGCTCTTTCCTTTTATGAAATTATTGCACACTTCTCAAAATCAGGGGGTTGTGTAATCTTATCACAAACCACTATCAGGCAACTCTATTTAAAACCCTATTATTGTACCTCTGTGCCCCGGAGAGGCAGCTCTGGGTATCATCAGCATGGGCCCTGTCAGTTTGACAAGCTCCCCAACAGTTTTTTTTGTCCCCAGTCACTTTTTATCCAGTTGGCACTGCCTGTTTTGACTGTGAGCTGCTGGCTTTGCTCTTCCCTGGATTTGTTAGGGATCCCAGCCAGACCCTGGGAGGAAGGCTCACTGCTGCCTGCAGCAACTGTGTTCACTGAGCAGTGTCCTTTCCTGACTAACTCCTTCCTCATCTCCCATTTCCCAACACCCCAGAACCTGGTTAAATATTTGTGTTGTGGAAGGTACTTTTTCCCTTGCTCCCCCTTTTTGCTCCTGGTATTTGCAGAGTTTTTGGCAGCCATCAGTTAATGGAATTGGGATGCTTGAAATGTATCTGTGCTCAGGTCCAGAGAACCTGTTGTTGTTTAAACAGTTCTAGAAAGCATCAAGTATTTCAAGCTGGCATATAGTGTTCTTCCCTCCAGACTGGCTACAGCCACCTGTTCAATAGACTAAATTCATCAAGTCATTTTTAATTGTGTTCATTGGACTGTGGAGCTGTGCCAGGGTCCTCCTAAGCAACAAATGGGTTCAGAGCAGGCACAGTGCAGATTCTGCTAGAAAATAGTTCCCTCTGGTGCTGGTTCCTCTCAGCTTGCCTGGGAAGGATAAGGAATCATCGTTTCAGATTACTGAGGAACAAAGGAGCAGAAACTTGGCTTATTTGCATCACAGTGGTATCTCCATTTATTTTGGACTTGCACCAGCATAAACTAGAGAAGAATTGGGCCCAGAGCCAACTAAACTTTGTATTTCTTAAATAATTAAGCAAATCTACAAGGAACTAAGCTGATGAATGGTTAACAAAGCTATTCACCAAAGCCAAGCACTGCAGCACAATCTGTACCTGCCTGCTCTCAACTCAGGAGATGTTCTACTGTTTTTAAGGATACTTCAGAGTCAAGCAACAAGAATTTGCTTTGGAGCAAAAGAATTTGGGTTAAATAGCCTTACCAAGCAGTAGACTTGCCTTGTGCAAGTATTTTGGGTAAGATTTGACCTATAATATTTTTTGTCTAGGTGATTATGTCCAGTTCACTGGACAGTTCACTTCCAGTTCACTTCCAGTTCACTTCATAATCACTGGACAGTTCACTTCCAGGGTTTTGTGTTTGGGCTCCAATCCAATGTAAATTTACAAGTTTGAGCAATAAATGTGTTTTTTGTGGCACCAAAGAAAGATCTCATTGGGTATTAAATGGACTTTGTTTGGACAGTGTAGGTTTCTGCTTGTAAAGACAGGAAAGAAATAGAAGAGAACTGGAAGAGCTGAATTCTTTGCTGTGCTTACTCAGGTCAGGTCCTTCCTGACAGTTGAACAAGACTGTTCTAGAGGTTTGTGTTGCTGTTCTTCCCACAGTTGCTTTGTTCCAATGAAACACTGCAGTCCTGTTTCATGTTGAGATGTGTAAGAATTGGATGTTTGCCCAGGTATCTGACAGGGATTAGTGACAGTGTGAAGGGGGAATTTTGACCCCAATTTGATAATTATGTAGCGATAAAATCACTAACAGACATTCCCGATGATTTATGTGACAGCTCATACAGTGACTCCTCTGCTTAAAAGTTTGCTTTGATCTGCATCAGCAGGAATTCCACATGTACCAAATAATGGGGAAAAAAAGCCCTTATGTGCTCCAACTCCATTTTATGTACACAGCAAATGCATAATCAACCTTTGATATTTCGCTTCAACACGAAAGATGTTGAAGCTCTAGAGTTCAAAACTTAGATTTCCAAACTCTGTGGCACTTCCTTGTTTATCCATCAGCACTTCAAATCCCAGAATAATGGAATTGCACATAATAACTTCTCTGCTGAGTGAAGAAGTACAGTCCTCGTGTCGAGCAATAAACATTCCTTACAAAGGCGAAAAACAATTTTCCAAATCACGATTTCGAAGCTCTGACGTCGGCTGGTCACTTTGCATTTCTGTTGCTGATTCTTCAGTTTTGCAGGATGACAAGTTGTTCAGGCTGCTGCTAATTATGTGCTCGCTGTTATGGTAATTGGCATCTCTCAATTTTGTTGTTATGACTACAGAGTACTCGGTAACAGGCTGATAAGGCACAGACTGCAGGGCTGACACTCCTCACTGCTGCTCCCAGTTCTGGCTGTCCAGGTGTGCTGAGTACAAACTGATGGGTGTTAGAGGCTCTTTCTGGAGTGCTGATCACCCTGATGCTGGAGATATCCCAGCAGTACAAATGCTCTGCAGGTATGGACAGATATGAACACGTGGAATCCACTTCTCTCCCTCGGCAGTGACCGTAGGAAAAATCCTTGCTTTCACTTTATGAGATGGCAAAAAAATACCTGCAGGTCAAGTAAAATTGCAGCAAGAAATTCTTTATTGCAGCGCTGGGTGCAACCCCAAGTCACATGGCCTGGAAAAAGCACACCCCGTTTGAAAAACCTGCTCTTTTTGTGCCCCCTTGGTTACCTAAGCTGTTAAATATTCCACAGGTGACAGGTATTTTACCTTAAAAGGTAATTTTCGAACTCAGGAGGGGGTGTTACCCTCCCTCCTGATTGATTGATGACTTACCCCTCTGTTCATGTACCAGGGGTCTCTCTGCACACATGTGGCCAGGGGGTATTTTTCTGTTTTTATTTGTTCCCTATCCTGACCACGTTTCCCTGGCACCAGGCCCAGATGGGCCTTTCACCTTACAGCCTCCACGAGGCACCTAAAAAAACCCTTGGAATCAAATGAAAGCAAAGAAAATTCCACCACTCTCTGTTTTCCACTAAATTCATTTTGCTTATAATAAAACCAGGTTATTTATTTCTCACAGTGACCTGCAGTCCCACTCTGCTGCAGTGAAGTGCTTCATCAGGTCTGTTCTCGTGCTCAGGTAGCCTGGTGTCCTTGTTTCAGCCAGGAAACTTGAGTGTGTTGCTGTTTCTTGATGGCCCTTGACCTGTTGGGAGCTGTACTTAGGGAATACAGGGGTTAGAAACCAGCAGATCAAAGCTTGGGTGCCAGTGTGCATCATCCTGAGAGGATCCATCAGTATGAGCTTTGTACTGTTGTTAATGATGTTAAAAAAGAGCTTCCCTCATGTCCTGGTAGATTTACCATTCTCTTCCCCCCCCCTGTTTTTAGCTTTTGCAGCACATGCAGAATCTCAGCAGCTTAGTCAATGTGTGCCTGTAGGGGAGCAGGCTGTGTAGGGGACTCTCAGCTGATTAAATCAGTAAATCCAAATTGAATCTGCACCTTCTCAGGAAAGCCCAGGTTCAATTTGCATTGATTGGGGGAGGGGGTTGATAATATACTGTGAGCAGAAAACTCTGGACAGAAATGTTTGCTTCAGTGAGGAAACTACCAGCACTCTGCTTGGTCAGACGTGCAGGTATTGCCTGGACATCTGCAAGGTTGTGTTTTAGGAAATTTGTAGCACAGGGAATATCTGTCTTCCACCTCCCTTATAAAACCTTTCAACCTACCGTTTCTGCCACTGGAACATGTATTTTATAGCAGGGTTTTTCTTTCAGGGAAGCTGACTTGAGGTCTTGGTGGGTGGGAAATAACCCCAAATGCAGGTGGATCCTGGCTGTGCAAGGATCCCAAGTTGGATTAACACTGGTTTTCAGATACAGGACCCATTAAAAATCCCTTCAGCCCTGTAATCTAAACTCCATAAGCCATGGTGCAGCTCTTGAAAAGCCTAAACAAGTCACAAGATTTATCTGGTAGTAGATCTTGTGGTTTTTTAACTGACTCAGGGACAACACAGCAGTGAGTAAGGATGTAACAAAAAGAATTTTTTGACTGATTACAGACATCCTTGGGAATATTGGGAGACTTATGAATAGGCAGTAAAACTATAATATCCTGGATCTCTGATGGCCTTCGGATTTTTAGGGTTAATAGGATTACTTATCACATGTTCTTGCAAGTACATTCAGAAGTAGGAAGGTTGTTCCTTTTCTCAGGAAAAAACAGTCTAAACACAGAAGTATTAATGCAGACAGTGAGTGCTGGGGGTACATCTGTGTATCAGGCAGACTTTCTTCCCTTGTGCATATTTTACATTAGATAGAGAGACTGGCTTATGACTTAGAGGTGGAAGAGATCCCTTTGTGTTCTGGAAACTACCATGGAACTTGTTCTTCCTGGTGCTGAGCTTGCTGGACACTGATTTTTTTTTTATTTTGCCACCACAAGTGAAGGCTCCCCATACAGATTTTGTAATAAATTATTAAGTTGCTCGTACAGCTGTATAAGCAGCATGGCCTTAGTGACAGCAGAACAGTTATTGGCAGCAGCTTGGCTCTTTCTCACACTTTGTGGTTAATAAAAGTGGAAGGATGATTAATCCTTGTGTTGGGTTTCTGGGATGAAATGTGCTACTTCAGGTGTAAAACCATAGGACGATTTCTGCAGGTGTTATTGCTGTGAATGTTTTGGAATCTGCATGAGGAGTATTTAAATATCATTGATATCCAGTTATTCAAGTAGTTTCTTCAGGTTTCCCAGGGTGTACATCTGTGCTTACCCCAGGGAAAGAAGAAAAGGGAGGAAACTTTGAAATCTGAATGAAGTCTGTAATTTCAGTCCCTTAAGACAGAAAGAATGACTTCCCAAAATGAACATTCCACAATGTTCCTTTGGAAATTAGTCATTTCTGCTTCATCCAAGTTTCATATGAATGCTGAGATCAGATTCTTGCTCAGATTACTGTCAAGGAAACCTGCTCTCAGGTGACCACCCACTCTGAGACTTGGTTGCCCAGATGGTTTGTTAGGTGCTGTTTCAGGTGACAGAGGTACATTGGTTGACAGTTCCTTGGGGGTTGTCTCCCCAAGATCCCTGTTGGCACATTTGCAATCTACTGTTACAGCATCAGCTCCTTTTTAAGTCAGATTTGACTTGCCTCCTCATGGTCAGCTGTGATCAGTGTTTTTCATGAATCTGTCAAGGGAAAATAAATGATTAAAGGAGAACATTTTTCTTTTTATGGACTGAAAAGCCCTAAATTTGTGTGTCAAGCCTGGCATACAATTCTTTGCAGGAGGTCATAAAGCCTGTAGGCTGGACCACAAGTCTACATCCAGTCTCTAGCCCTACAGCCCTCCATTAATCATTACTTCCAGTTATAAAACAACATACTCAGACTTCCTTCACCAGAATATTATGAGGATGAGCTGGGGGCAGTTCCTTGAGCTGCCCTGCACGTGCACACACCAGTGTCCTCACTCCTTAAGCTCTGGGGTACAGATGTTTAAGAAATCAGTACCAGTGGATTGGACATGGTTGGGTCTGTAAATCACAGCCATGGTGCTCTGTCAAGTTTAAACTCCAGCCTGGCTGTTCTCAGTTCTCCTCACTGCTCCTCATCTGTTTTGCACGTCCCCAGGTGCTGGACAGGGAGGGAAAGGGCAGGGAGGATGTTTGCTTCCCTGCTTTTCCTTTAAATGAAACAAAGAATCCTACCTCAGGCTCTTCCTGCAAACCTGGCAGGTTGCTATGGATTAAGGCACTTAATCAATCCAGACAAACCATTCCATGCTGCCTCCTGGTAGTCAATACCTCCAGTCACTTGCCATTTCAGCAGCTTAGAGACCAACAATCCTTCATCCTGCACACAGAGATGTGCCAGAGAGCAAAAGTTGCTAAATAGCCACTAGAGATGAAGCTGTAAAATCCTTTTGCCTCTGTCTTTATCCCACCACCATCACTGGTAGCATAGCAACTGAGGAAGCTGCTTGAACTTGAGTTGACCCGAAATTACATGTTTCATGCTTTATGTGTTTATTCCCTGCCTTTCTACTTTTTTTTTTTTTTTTGGTGCTTATTGATGTTACATTTTCAGTCCCTGTGGGACATTAGCAGTTTGTTCATGCAGAAAGCTGAAACAGATTTAATAACATGTGATGTATGAGCTCAAGTAGTCCATGGAGTCAGAAACATGAGAGAGAGCTAAAGCTGCCCTTGGGTACTGCCTGGTGGAGAGGCCCTTTGTGTTGGTGGGGTGTGGATGAAGTTTTCCATGTCTTTGGTGGAGCCATAAGGAAGAGCAACCTCCCACAGACTGATTTTTCATATTGTAGTGTGAGAGGACTGGCTGCTAAAGGAAGAAGCATGGATTGGAAATATGAAAAGATTATAGTAACCCTGGGATTTGTCACCTGGGGGAAAGAGAACTCAGACACAGGTTCAGAAGTAACCTGCAACTTTAAAGGCAGTTGGTGAATGTGCAGTTGCAGTAATTTCTAGTGGAGAAATCACTGTTTTGACCAGAGTTTCTTGAAAGCTCCTGTATTTTCATATCCTTTAGTTCTTAGTTCTCATACTGTGTGCAGATATATTCACATGTTAAACACAAACTTGTTCTTCTTCGTAGGTCATTTCAAGGTGAATATAAAATGTTATACTCCACACATACCTGATGTGCCTGTCAAGTCCAAGAAATGAGGGGTGTGGCAAAAATTCCAAATTACTAATTGTTTTGGGAGGAAAATGTATCAAGGCTGGGTTTGGAGAACAGGACTTGGTTAAGCACCCTGGACGTGATCCCGGTGGATCAAAATGGAGCAGTCGGATGCTGGATAGAGAAAGTCATGGTCTTTTTATTTTTACTGGTGTTTTGGTCAAGTGAAGCCTGAACCTTTTTTCTGTGTGTGGCACAGTGTCAACAGGTGGGACCAAGATGCCCCAGCCTCAGAACAGTCCTAGTAAGAGAATGAAATTCTTTCTTTGACAAGCACTTTAAGCACTGAATTATTAAATCAGAGGGCATCACTGTCACCAGTGCATGCTCTGGCTGAAGAGATAAAAGGAAAGTGAGTTGTGCTCATCTTTTCCAGAGAAAAGAATCATCATTTATCTTCATGTGGTGCTTTTAGGCTACAGCACCTGAGTTTGGCTACCCTAGGTGAGGACATTCAGAGAGAATTCAAGGGGCTTGCAGGTGCTCAGTATTATTTCTCGGCTTCCCCCTTAATAGACTGACTGATCCATTACCTGACTGAATTTCACACTAAAGGCCAAGTGCTGAGGACATAAGAGCAAAGGAGGTTAAATGCATCTCACTTGTATTTTAATAGCAGTCAAAAGATGGAGGGATTAATTTTATCTTAGATACATAACTTAGAATGAGCCCATTTCTCTCCTTTGACTACAAAAGGGAACCTGAGATAATTAGTACAGGTTAGAACACACAAAACCTACAAAGTACAAGTCAGGTTGTTTTTAATCAGCTCGTGGATGCACAAAAGTCTTTGTGTTGGGCCTCTTGTGGTCCATGAAAGGTCCCTTTCTGACATTTCATAAGCAACAAGAAGCATGTTCTCCTCTTCTTCCTGATGTGTTTTTGCAGCTGTTTTGCAGTTGAAAAACTCAGAAAATTACATGCACTTTAAAACTGTGAGTTAATTGTCCATGATTCCAGCCCTGGGGAGCTTGTCATTCTTGGAGATTACCTACAGAGCCTGTCTGAGCACTGTGGAGGGCAGTGCTCCTATCCACGTGGGAAAGGTTGCCTTTGGCACTCTGCATGCACAAGGCTTAGGAATGTGTTTTGCTGCAACACAGGAGATTCCTACACATCAGTGCTGAGCCCTGGGAGAGTCTACAGTCACCTTTTCTAACTGTGTTACAGTACAAATGATGGCTCAAAGAGAAGCATTCAGTTCTAATCTATGTGAGTTCTTGTAATAAGCTTTACAATTAGAGCACAGACTCTTCCATCTAATTCACTTAATTTACGCTGGGAAATGAGATACTGTTCAACTAATCCGATGCTATTTTCCTCTTTATTAGGGAATCAAAGCGTCCTCTGAGGCTCTGGTGGGATTCAGGCTAAGCTTCTGAGGCACAAATAGTGTGAAATGCTAATGAAACAGTGCTGTGCTGTAATTCCCACTTGGTGTCTGGTGCCCCTCTCCTTCAGCCTGTGACACCACTGGAAGGGTTGGCAGGAGGCAGTGGAGCTGTGCCAGCTCTTTCTGGACTTTGGGAATGTTTGTTTGATGAGGTGACACTGGTACAGGTGAACTTCCTTCAGCCAGGGTTTGTTCCAGCTGCCTTGCATGGTTGGACTCGATGATCTCAGAGGTCTTTTCCAACCTAGTTGATCCTGTGATTCCGTGACTGCAGTGCCTTCAGGAAATGGTTAAGAGGTTTTCTCCTGTAAGCATTGCTGTGTTCTTCTCTTTAAACCCAGTCGCTTAATTGAGAACATATGTGTTCAACTCACCAAGGAGCATTTCCACTGCTTCCTAAGGGGGTAATACACAGAGAATATGTGCTCTTCATTTTCAGCAGGCTGCAGCAACTTCTCCCTTCCTATATAAAGACTGCACCTATGCTGTTGTGAGCTGTAAAGGGAATAGTCTGTTTGAATTGGAGGCTTTGGGGATGTTAGAAGACGAGTATCCTGCCAAACACTGAGTCTCTTGCTCCGTTTCCTTTCTTTGGTGCTATTGATTGCTGTCCCCTGGGATCTGCTCATCTCGTTTTTTCATTGCTGTTGTGCTGATTCTTTGACCACTTTGCTCAGTTCTTTCACATCTTTCTGGCTCGTTTTTGTTTTCTCTCTCACTCCTTGTACATGAAACGTGTGGTGAGTCCCCTGCAGGCAGAAGCACCCGCTCTTAAGGGAAAAGCAAAAGGAAAAAAGCACATCACAGGTTGTGGCACACAAGGGTTCTGTTTCAGAGAGGACTGAAGTTACTGATCGCTCTGTTAATAAATTTGTGTTGGGAAGAAGCATCAGTTGGAGAGTGCTGACATTAAATGTGATAATCCATAGCACAGTACAGCAGTGTCTAAAGCAGCCCCCTGCTTGCTGCTCTGATGTCCCAGCTCTTCAGGTGGGTACCCAGCCTGCCATGAGCTAAAAGGGTACAATGATTACTGAGCACATAAACATTCCATGGCTGATGGTTCAGGAGGGTGGACGTGGTGTTGGTCTCAACAGGGGCAGGAAGAGACCTGTATGGGAATGCTCATGGAGGATTTAGAGGTGTGTCAGGGTGGAGTTTTCCTGCTGGAACTGCTCTGTTTCATAATGGGATGCAAAAACCAGCAGAAAAGGCTTTTGCACCTCTAAAATACAGAAACCTGTGAAACCACAGCCCTCATTCTACAGGCTGTAGAAATCCTCAGTCTTCCTCTTCTCTCGCTTTTCTGGATTTTGGCTTTAATTAAATATTCAGGATTGTTCACATCAGAATTGGTGCTGGGCACTTTTCTTTGGGCACAGGCCACACCATTCACTGGTGCAATCCACCTGTCCAGGTGAATTAATGAATGATTTTACTGATGCTCTGGCAGAGTCTTTCAATCCTGTTGGCACATGCCACTGCTGTCAGGCTGTCACATCACTGTGAGACACATCTGAGTCTCTCTCCTTTAGACAAAAACTTTTAGTGCTGTGCCAGCACAGTGAAATCATCTCATTAAATACTGTAAAATCCACGTGATTTTTTTTGTGTGTGTGTGCAATAAGTGGAAGTTTGGACAATCACTGGAAAACAAAATTCACCTGCTGCATTTGTGGTGGTGGTAAAAATGTGCTGATAAACACTGCCAGTATAAATACCCACATTCAGAGCTCAGGCTGCTCATTGCTCTGGTGTAAAACTGGAAGGGGTGCCCAAGGATGCTGCTCAGACAGTCTTGCTTTTTGTACAAAACTCTATAAATGCATTTTGTTCTGTATTTTTTTTTTTTTTTTTTTGCTTAAAAAGAGTTTTGAGAAGCTTGAAATTTGGTTTCCTTGCCTTCCAGTGCCATCCTTATCCATTTGGCAGGCACAGTCCACAGCTGCTCGTTTGGGACGTGGTGAGAAAAGCTTACAATTCCCATTAGTTGGGGAATAAGCGGTATCATGTTTGAAAACACAGACCCTGCTTGTCAGGCAAATGTCTTTTGAGAGCAGCTCTCATCCCACCTCTCCATCCCCCAAAGGATAAGAAAAAAAATGTGTCTCTTCTGATGTTATTTTTAGACCTGTGCTGTGTGTTGTGTGCATGTGAGAAAACAAAACAGTAACGAAAGGAGGGAGCCCAGGGTGGCACTTCAGAAACAGAATTGTTGAACTTGGTCGTGTACCAGAGTTCTGTAGCACTGGGGGCTCTTTCTGTCTAAAACCATCCCTAGCCCATCCCATGCAAATGAGAGTTCATGATCACCTTGGCTGTATAGGTTGTCAGGTGAGTTTGTTATGAACAAGGAAGTAATTAAAAAAATTGAATGTTATTAATATAAAATCCATAGCTTAAGAGGTTTCTGCAGCTGCTTTAAGATTACATTTTCTGTACTATCTTTTTTTTTTTATGAGTTGTTTTGCAGGAGGCAGTGACAAGGATTTTTCTCTAGTTTTTCAGTCTTCCCAGTTGCATCTTCAGGATTCGTGGAACCCATTTTTCTTCCATCATCTGAAAATTGCTTAGAAAGTCAAACAGAGAAATATTCCAGTGGTAGAGCAGAAAAACTCAGAAACTGTTGCCCAAGAGTAAAGTACGTGTGTTTTCCACAATAGTTGGGAAGTAGAGTGTTGGTGGCCTTGCAGAGTTCAGGAAGTGTCTGGATGATGCTCTTAGTCATGGAGAATTGTGGGATGGTTTGGGTTGGAAGGGACATTAAAGCTCAGGGACACCTCCCACCAGCCCAGGTTGCTCCAAGCCCTGTCCAACCTGGCCTTGGGCACTTCCAGGGATGGGGCAGCCACAGCTTCTCTGGGCAACCTGTGCCAGGGCCTCCCCACCCTCCCAGGGAAGGATTTCCTCCCAGTATCCCATCTAACCCTGCCCTCTGGCAGTTTAAAGCCATCCCCCCTTGTCCTGTCACGATGTGCTGTTGAGTTTTAGGTGGTTCTGTGAGGAGCAGGGAGTCGGATTTGATGATCCTCATGGGTTCCTTCCAGCTCGAGACACTCTGTGATTCTGTGTGGTTTCTGCTTTGTGCCTCCTGGTAGTTTTGTTTTCTCACACTCTGTATTGCTAAAATTCATGTCATTTTACAGCTCTAACAGTGTTCAGCCTTCTGAGCTGTATTTCCTTGTCTACTGGGAGGAGAAAGGCATATCCCAAATTCCCTTTGTGTCTGCACAACTGGACCTGCTTTGCACATAGAATAAAATCCACTCGTGGTCAATGACCTCCTTTTTTTGAGCCTGTACTACTTTTGTTTCCTTAAAAGAGAGCTCCCATGTTTTTTTCTGTGTCCTTCCCAAGTCTGGAATTCAGGATGGATATTCCAGCTGCTGCAATCCAGTTCCAGATGTGTTTGTTCCTGGGGTACCAGTGGCTTCCTCCTCCCTGTCTGGAGGGGGATGGGACAATGACTGAAAAGGAGCAACAGGCAAGACAAAGCCTGTAATACAAAATAGTGTTGGCATGAAATGGGGCTTAAAATACTGTTGTTCACACTTCCATGTGTAAAAGGCCAATCTGTCACCATGTTTATTTAATCAAGGTCCCATAGAGATTTTAATTAAAACAGTGAGCTCATAACATCAGGCTGGTCATCTGTGACTGACGAGTGGGGTTTGGAACAGAGGGCAAAAAAAATGGGCCTTTTTTTCTGTGCCAGTTTTGGTAAATAATGGATAACTTGTTTAGATCACTTGTAGTCATTTGGCACAGTGATATTAAAAAAAAAAGCTGCTTTTCCAGTTGGTGCCAGTAGGAAAGAATCCATTATTTTCAGTGAGGTGGGATTGAGCCCTGAATAACTGTTGTAATGGCTGCTCATCTTAGTTTCTTAAATTCAGAAAATGGGAGCAACAGTTTAAATTCCTAGTTTTATAATATTTTACAGCACCTGTTTTTCAAATGGTACAGAAAGGGGAAAATTAATGGGGGTGAGAAGAAGGGAGAAACCCACCATTACAGTTCTTTTTGGTGAGGAAGGTTTAGATTTGGACTAAAATAGAGAAGATGGTAATGCTGCGTGACATCTTAATTTAAATCAGTTTGGCAATTGTAGTTTCTAAACTTGTTAGATGAGATTTTCATGTCTGTTCAGCAGGATAAACTGCTCTATTAATTAAGCTCAGTCCCATAAATCTCTTCTAACTTGCCATCAAATCCCAAAGAAACCTGGATCACGTTGCTATTGAAATGTGCAGCCCAGGAGAATGGAGTTTAATATTTCATTTGTCTTGTGATGTGACTTGTAAGATGTCATTTTTGCATTGGGAATAAAAATCACCAAGTCTGTCTTTTAATTGTCTTGCACCAGGAAACAAGTAATAAGCTGCTTGTGATTTATAATAATTTGATTTTTAATGAAAACGTATCTGCATGCGTTTCTTGAAAACAGTTTTCTTGGAGAAATAACCTCAGTAAGTCAAAACATAATCAGCTCGGCATTTCATAGCAGAAAGAGATTCTGGCAGGAGTTAGGGGAAGAGGACAGAATAAAAACAAAAATAAACATTCCACAGAAAACATAGCTGGTGTCACTGTTTTTGTAAATGTTGGATTCCTGCTGCAATTACAATTCAAATTGCCTTTTTTTTTTTTTTTTTTTTTTTTTGCAGAGGTACAATGTACAACTCCTGCAGTCAATCCCTAGGAGGTAGCAGGGCTCCTTGTAATTAGTGTTAGCCAGAGGAAATGAAATTAAGTAACGTTTCAGTTGATCATTTTGTATAATAAAGTTTTCTGTGCGTTTGTTTCTCTTCATTGAGCAGATGTTAACCTGCAAGAATCTTCTTCCTGTCGTGGGGTGCTCAGACTTTTTCCTTCCACATTTTTGTGGGTCCTGCATTGTTTCAGTTTTCCGGGTTCTTTGAGGGGTCACCTTTAAAAGAGGAATTTAGAGTAACTCTCACAGAACTTTAAATTATTGGTATGCTGTTACATTTATAGGTTTCTTTTTCTGAGATGGGAATCACAGGATGGTTTAGGTTGGGAGGGATCTTAAAGCTCATCTCATCCCACCCTCTGCCACGGGCAGGGACACCTTCCACCAGCCCAGGCTGCTCCAAGCCCCGTCCAACCTGGCCTTGGACACTTCCAGGGATGGGGCAGCCACAGCTTCTCTGGGCAACCTGTGCCAATGTTTCAACACCCTCATGATAAAAACCTTCTTTTTTGTCACCTTAGCTTCATAAGAGAATAGAGTTTGTGTCCTCTGGGCTGAGGGCAAACCACATCAGAGTGGGGCAGAGGGAAGACTTGATGAGATCCAGGAAATTGCTGATAATCCTGCCCAGTTCAGCTCAGGTTTTCCAAACCACAAAACGTTGGCTGTTCATGTGGTTTCCACTATGCAAGTGTTATTTATACACTGACAGAGAGGAGAAAAGGAATAATAAAAATCAGGCAGGCAGCCAGAGCTCTGTAGATTGTATTTTTTTATTTTGTAGCTCCCATCAAAGGGAGCTGCTGAGATGTCTTTTATCAGCTTGCTTTGCTTTTTCTCACAGAGGTGACGCTCAGCAGCTGAGTTCTGCCTCCTCGTGCTGCTTCTCAGACATCCAGACCCTCTTCAAGTCTCATGCAGACTTCCTTGAGTACCTTTGCTCGTGAAGTTAAGGAAACTTTGCAATCAAATATGACAGGAGGTGTCGATTCACTGTTGCCTTCGAGTTTTTCTTAGTTCTCAGTTTTCCAGGAGCCCCAGTTTAAGCCAGATCTGGTATCACTGGTCATGGGAAGATCCCTAGTGCTTAAATTTGCTAGGATTGTCTCAGACACACAACCAGTGCTTTGCTTAGAAATTACATCCCGTCTTTAACCTGGATTTTGCCTGTTGAAATCAGAAAACGAGCAAGTGATCTGAGTTTTCCACTTGCTGCTAATTGTGCCATGTTAAGCATGAGAATTTGGCTGAACCACAGATCAGTGATTGGGAGATTCTGCTGTGTCAGGTCACAGGGCAGAGAAAGGGCTGTACTGGAGCCTTTTCATTCATGGAATATGTTAAATGCACTCATTTGTCTTAATTTAAGACTTCCTTCTTCCCCCTCACCCTCCAGTATTATATTGAGTGCTATTGCTTAAAAGAGGGAGCAAGTATAAACCTTGTGATCTTTTAGAAGTGACTTTTTTGTGTTTTATTTTAAACAGAGGTTGCTTTGTGGTTACTGCAGGTGTTTCTGAATTGGTAATACTACCCCCAGGAAAAGGGGCTGAATTTTTAGCACCAAAAAAGTGCAATTCTTTTCAGGAACAGATTAAATTCTTATAAGAGGTTTGGTAAATTGTGCCTGTGTTACAAGAGGTTTTGGGGACAGCCTTGCTCCGCGGATATATAGGGGAAAATGGATCTTTCTGATGGAATTCCTTGATTTCTTTTGGTCTGCAGAGCCCCCCACTCCCATCGCCCCTCCGGAGCTCCTGGCCGTGGGAGCCACGTACCTGTGGATCAAACCCAACGCCAACTCCATCATCGGGGACGGGCCCATCATCCTCAAGGAGGTGGAGTATCGGACAACCACGGGCAACTGGGCAGAGACTCACATTGTGGACTCCCCCAATTACAAACTGTGGCACTTGGACCCCGACGTGGAGTACGAGATCCGGGTGCTGCTCACGCGCCCTGGGGAAGGAGGAACAGGCCCCCCCGGGCCCCCCCTCACCACCAGGACCAAGTGTGCAGGTAGGATTGCTGCTGCTTCGGGACACTTTGGTTCCCTTCCTCGCTGTAGGTGTGCCGTCTGAATTGACATTATGAATTTAGATGCATCCTGGAATAGTTTATGTTTTATTCCCTAGGCAGGTGTTGGTTTTATGTATGTGGTGTATTTGACTAAGTTTTGCCTCAGTGTGTGGCTGCTTTTTGTTGAAATGGGCAGAGAGGAGAGTTTTCTGACCAAAATTGTTCTTAAGGCTAGTCTGTGATTTAATACTCACCTCTAAGTGCATAACAAAATTTTGCATAACAAGTTCTTGGGTAATGAATCAGGAGTGTTTATTAACACCTTGACACTGATACCAGTTTGAGGGCAGTGTGGTGAAAGAGGAGGCATTTAGTTTTTAAAATGCATTTTTGTGTTCCATTTGATGGAGATGATTCTTCTCCTCACTTCTGACAGAGAGACCCGTTCAAACGCTGTGCACCATCCTCCTTTCCTCTTTCATTATTGGAGTGGATCAATTTTGATCCAGGGACAGAAGGAGTCTATCTTCTTTCTAAGCCTTCCCAGGAAAATCTAAAGGATCATGTTCCTCATGTTTCAGATATATTGGCTGTGCACTCTGTTGTCATACATTAATCATTAGCCATTAAGGGAAATCAAGCTCTGCCTGGCAAGGGGATGAGCAAAGCACTTTTCTGCCTCCCAGTTTTTTTCCAGCACACAACTGTCTTCTCAAAGTTTGCATTTTTGTAATTTTTTCCAAGGTCCTTACTGTGGAGGGAACAAAGGACAGAGACTAAAAGGTTGCTCTGCCCTTTTCCATAACCTTTTTTCCCTCCCCACAAATGAGTGGTTTACAGCAAGCGGATTTGAGCAGTGGAAATCTTACACAAAACTGTCTTGGTTCCAGTTACTTTTTCTGACAAAATATCAAGACTGAAGTGTGAGGAAGGCATCCAGAGCAGCCAAATGCCATCCTGGGATGGGATCAAGCAGGGAAATGTTCATGTTCCTCACCCACTGTCCACAGCAGGAGCACCCCCAGCAGCACCCCCTTCCTCTACCAAGGGAGGAAGCCTGGCAGGTTGATTGTGTTGTTGGGTGTGAGTGGGGCACATCCTTTATTATACAGGTTATAAATCAGTGAATATTTAGTGTCTGTTTGAGGAGATTTGGTTCCAAATAAATAAATCTGAGCATGAGGCCCTGGCACACAGAGGTGTTTGCCCTGTCCATTGGTAGAAGACAGATGTTTAGAGGCTTTGTGCTGCAGCTTTGTGGAAAGCGTGAAGTGACATGGAAGATGTCCTGGCCTGTTTAGGAAAGTTGGCACATGCTCTGCTGCTCATCTTTTGGCTTTCTTCTCCTGCACTAGTGTGGTCAGATTCTCTGACCATCATCAGAAATAACTGCAGGCCTGGCCTGGGACTGTGCGTTTGCAGATGGAGATATGATGTGCTGAGACTTGCTCTGTAGCTCATCGTGTTGCCCCTTTGCAGGCACATTCTCTGCATCACCTGTAGAGGATGCTGGCTTTGGTTTAATTCAGGGGTTAAAATAACAGGATGTTGCCTTTGTGCTTAATGATGTCTAGTCCTGGGTCCCAAAGTGCTGAGTTTCCTTGCTCGGCTCAGGTATCGACTGACATCGAGAGGGATGACGTGGGTAATTTGTTCAAATTGGCTGAGCCACTTTCTGTTTTCCATCCTATTTTCCTAATGAAAATCTAACTGGAGAAGGTCATTCTGTTAATGTTAGCTGTCATGCAGAGCTTGTTGAGATTGATGGCGATGGCATTTATGTTTTCTTTAGGGCACCGGGTGGGAGAAATCAGAATGATCTTGATCTAAGCATGGACTTGGAGGGAGAGACTTAACAGCTAAAGATGTGCAACTTGCACCAAATGCCAACTGAAATGATAGACAAGAAAATGCAATTCATTATTCCAATTTCCCTGTGTCGTGGAACTCCTGCAAAATACCCCATTTTGAGGATAATTACACAAAACTTTCACGGCAGAGATTTAAAAAAAAAAATGTGCTGAACTGAGAAAACAGCTCTGCTGCCTTGATTTTCCTGGGAGCACGTGATGAACGCCATCAAGGAAAACTGAGGGGTTTTTAAATAGTTGAGGGATGAGTGATGCTGCTTTTTTTCAAGTGAATTTTCTTGGTTCTTTTATTTGTCATTACTTTGCCTTAGCAAGAGAGGGAAGTACCAAACTCCTCCACATTTGTAGGCAATCAGTAGAGCACTGGAGCAGCCCTGTTTTACTGCACTGTTTAGTGTTGTGCTGTGTTTATTAAGCCCACAAATAAAGATAACAAAATTGACTGCAGAAGTAATAGTAGAGAATATCACCTGTGCTGGGGGAAGTATTTACTTATTTAAATTGCAAGAAATCAGTGTAACAATAAACAGAACATGTCTGACACGTTCCAAAATTGAGAAGTCAATGTCCCTTGTACTAAATACTCTTTTCACATAGACTATTTGTGTTCTGGGACGGCTGAATAAGTGCTGGCATAGCCTTCAATTTAGCCTTCAGTGTTGCAGTGAGATTCTTATTTAGATATGAAAATAAAAATTAGAAAAGGATTGGGAAAGACTATGTTTTTCTTCCACTTAAAATCAAGCAACAGGAGCTCATTTACAAAGTTCATTTGTTTTCTGGCTGTCAGCCTTGAATCAGAGCAAAAGTATGGCCAGGATGGGTCAGGATGAGCTTAAAGTCATTACACCATGATGCAGCTCTTACCAAAATCATCCGTGAGTTCCAGATTTTTGATCAGACTGAATGGAAGTTGTTTACATGGAGTTGAAAAAATTTTTCATTAGATAAAACCCCTAAAAACTAATTATGAAAGGTCCTGCTTTAAATGAGCACAATGAAGTTTTATTAAACTGGATAATATCTTGTGCAAATTTCTATAAGCAGTATGTGCCCAGGCATCTGTTACCCACTGGTGATCCTTTTGGTTTTCCCCAGGACAGCATTACAAGACTTGCTTAATATTTGATCTTTAGAAATGATGCTGGAAATTAAGTCCCAGCTTGCCTCCTTCCAGGAAAAGCCAAATGCCAGAAAATATGGCAAAGCCTGCATGAATTATTTTTATTATTTTATTATTTTTTTTTTGCTTGTTTTGGGTTTGAGGTTATTTGTTTTTTCAGAGACTGTGATGGGTCGTGACTTAGGACAGGAAAAGTGACCTTGAGGCACAAACCAGTGAACTGTCAGTCAGAGGGAAGAGTTGCTCAGCAGGGAATGGGGAAAAGAGAGAGAATGCTTAAGGTTAAGACCAGACACGGGGTTGAAGGTTGGTTAAAGGAAGGACAGATATAAAACGTTAGTTTTTACCCCCAGAATAACAGGTTGAGGAGATAACAGGATTAGAATGGTGTGTTTGAATACAGTTCCCAGTAGTGCCTGTATTCAAAACTGCAGTGAGGGGGTTTTTCAGCCCTCCTCTGTAGATAAACAGAGCTCTTTAAAATCCTTGTTTCATGGGCTTTGTTCGCCAGAGTGTGCTTTGGGAAGCTTGAGACTTATTTTCTTCTCTCTGCTTATTGACTGTTCCCCTGCTTTTTTTTTTTTTTTTTTCTTTCTTTCTTTAGTTTTCCACAGAAAAGCAGAATAATGGAAAAGACCTTTTTGGCTCTGGTGGATGGGGGAAAAGGGCAGAGCTTGCAATTGAGGTCATCATCTTGGGGGGATCATCATCTGAAAAGTGTTTGCCTTCTGGTGGGACGAACGCAGGCGAAAAGCAAGGCCAGAGAGTAACATTTAAATGAATATTAATAAAGGGACAGAGAAAAGACTTTCTTTACAATTAATATTTAGCCCTGATTAAAATACTGTCTGGAAAGCTGCCTTGAACATTAACTTCCCATTCACTCCATTAGAACACTGGCTGCTTCTTCATCAGTTGTTCAGACTGAAGAAAAGGAGGCTCAGGGGGACCTTGTTGCTCTCTACAACTCCCTCAAAGGAGGGTGCAGCCAGATGAGGGTCAGGCTCTGCTCCCAGGGAACAAGTGGAAATGGCCTCAAGTTGTGTCAGGGAAGGTTTAGATGAAAAATTCTTCACTGAGAGGGTTGTCAAGCCCTGGAACGGGCCACCCATCCCTGGAAGTGTTCAAAAGGTGCGTGGATGTGACCCTTGGGGAGATGGTTTAGTGGTGGACATGGTGGTGCTGGCTTCGTGGTTGGACTCGATGGTCTTAGAGGGCTTTTCCAGCCCTAAAGATTCTATAATTCTCTGCCTTTTTGGATGATGGCAGCAGGTGACTCGTAAAATGAGGAAGGTTTTGTGACCTTGTGGTTTGGCAGCAGGAAACTCCCCAGTCTGACAGCAAAATTGTTTGGTAAGGAATGGGAGGGGAGGAAAAGTCCTGAGAAACCCCATAATTGCCCCCCAGAAATGTGTGGCAGTGATTCTTCATAGAACAGGCTTATGGTAATGGAAGGTTTGTCCTCATATGAAAAAATTCCAATGGTTCTCATGCAGCCTATCCCTTAAAATAAGCTGCTGGAGCCTGGGTTAATCAGCAGAGGATGTGATTTAGCTCCTGGAAAAAAGGAGCAGTTGTCAAGATCAATACTCAATTTTTTGTGTTGGCCTAGGGAAATAAAAGTTAGTCTTGAATTATGGAGCTGGATTCAATACTGCTTTTAAAAATGCCCCAGATAAAGCAGCTGATACAAATGCAAATAATCAGAGCATTCAGAGTGTGATATGGTGTAACAAAGTAGTTGGAAACCTTTTTCCTCTGGCTGTTATTGACAGGCACTTTGTTGCTATGAAGTCTTGGGAAGTTTAGCAGTAGTAAGCAGCTTTTGCCCCTTTTTTTGTCATTTTGAAACTATATTTTCAAATTTTTAGAACTATTTTTGTCTTTTGCTCTGTTACAAATGTTAGAAAAAGGAGCTGTTTGTGTGCTGTTATGAAGTGCATGAACTGAACAGCCACAAGTACGTGCACTGAGTTAGTGTGAGCTCAGAAATAATTCCTTCTGGTTGAATTTTAAGGTGATATCTCCCATTGAATAGGAAATGTTCACATCTTAATGTTGAAAAACTGCTGCCTTCATTTTCTTTTTCAAGCTTATAGTAAAAAAAAACCTAATTAAAACTCAGGTCTGTGAGTCAAAGCCCTGCACAAATGGCATATCAAGTGATTTGAAGGAGTGTTCTGTACAACCAGTGTGTCGGTGTTACTGAAATCACTGATTCACAGGCTAATTTAACTTGGAGCTACTCTAAGCCTTGTGCTCAGACACACATTCATTTCCCTATTAATATTAAATCTGAACTCTTAGCCCCAGTCTCCTGTGACTTTAAATGGAGACAGTGGGGAAAACAAATGCTTTTTTAGCAAGTGAAGGAAAACCTTGTCATGGAGTCATAGGATTCTACAATATCCTGAGCTGGAAGGGACCCTCAAGGATCATCCAGTCCAACTCCTGGCCCTGCACAGACACCCCAACAATCCCACCCTGTCCCTGAGAGCATTGTCCAAACCCTCCTGGAGCTCTGGCAGCCTTGGGGCTGTGCCCACTGCCCTGGGGAGCCTGGTCAGTGCCAACCACCCTCTGGGGGAAGAACCTTTCCCTGAGATCCAAGCTTCCCTCCCCTGGCACTGCTCCATGCTCAAACCTTACCTGGGTTTCTGTGCTGGGAAGGGCTGGGGGAGACTTTGCTTCCCCAGCTGTGTAAGATGAGCCTCTGCAGTGCCTGTTCCACCCGTGCTGGGGTTTGCTCTCACTGAATTCCCTGAGCCAAGGGCTCGTGTAGCACAGTGAAATGCAGGTGTTGTTCCCTCAATGGCATCATTCCCAAGAGCTGCAGGTGAGATGCTGGGAATGACACAACCTCAGCTCTGAGATTCCATCTGTGCCTCCCCCAAAGCCTGTGAGACCAGTACCCATTCCAGGGACATTCCTTACATTCATGATGGAAACTCTGCTTTTATTTCACCTCCATAGCCTTTGGCATGTCAGCTAGAGAGAGAGGAGTTACAATATTCCTTCATTTTGGTCCTTGATCCCCAATTTGTGCTTGGAAGCAGCCTGGTAGCATTGCTGAAAGACAGAGGCTTCATCTGTGTCACATCCTAACAGCTGAAGTCCCTCTGCGTGCAAGATGATGATTTTTCCCTGCCAAAAGGATTAAATAGATAGTAGGTGTATCTTTATTTTTGCTATATTCTTTCCCCCTCCTCACTTAATGTTTGTCAGAGTAGAAAGGCAGCAACTACTCTTAAAATAAGAGCTGAGAGAAAAGGTGAAGTGTTGGTTGATGACACACATTTTGGGGCTGTGAGCAAGTCCTCTTTGAGGAACCATCAGTATTGAGTTATGGGTGTATTGGCTGCAGAAATGTGGTTGCCCTGGAAAGACACCTTCCAGGAATAGAGGATAGGTTGGTTCTATGAATTATTTACTGGAAAGGAATTGAAAAAAAAGGAACAGCTCTTTTGTCTGAGGTATAACAACAGTGGCAACCTACATGGAACAGGAGGAATTTGGGAGGAGGGGGGGAGGTGGTTAAATGGTGACAGGGAAGCAGAGGGGTTTGGTGCACTTTGGGTGACTGAGTGAACACAGGAGTCCTGAAAAGCCAGATTGTTGGAGCTGACAAGATCCATCCAAAGTTCAGGCACTAAACTGGGTGTGTTGGAAAGCAACATCCAGAGGAGGGGCTGGGATTTACTGCTGGAGCACATCTGACGGAAATCTGATATTTGTTTCAAGCAGTGACCAATCCCTGAACATTCCTGAGTCTCACAAAGCATGTCCCCTATTGCCTTTAACCATGGGACATATGGTGAGGAATTTTCTTTATCCTGATCCCTGCAGAAGATCAGCTTTTTGTCCTGAGGCCTGGGGATTGATTGCCCTTATCTTAGTCTGCATAAATACAGTTCTGAATATAAAGCCAGTCATAATAGTGCTTTGGTCTGAGTATTTTTTTTCCGGAGGGATTTTGCTCGTGATGGATTTAAATTCTAGGGATTTACTTTTTTTATCTGCAAAGGCAGTTTGTTATCCAGAAACGTATTATTTTTATTATTTTTATTTATTAGGATGAAGTCTAGTTATTAATTTCCAACATCACACTGTTTCTGCCTGGTGGTGTTGATGTTTAATTTAATGGCTTCCCAAAATGTGATTTGAATATAGCATTATTTCTGGAGTGGGCAGGCTGGGCAGGAAGATGACAAGTTCCATAAAGGCATGAGGCTCTCATGCCAAAACCAGTTCTCACTAATGGTGGGAGCTCACAATTTCTTCCAGAAGAAGTGAACCTTCCCAGCACTTGGTTTCACACCAGCTGGATTTAGGACATTGTTCTTTTTGATGTTTCTTGTCTCCTGAGTTCTGTCCAGGCTTCCTCCCAAACAGCCATTCCTAATCTGAAGAGGCAGAAATGGAAAGAGAGAGGAAAAAAGCAAAACCAAACAAAAAGCCCAAAACAACAACAAACCCCCTGTTCTGTTTTGTTGGACTCAGAGAAATCCCTGAGTGCTGTTTGACTTAGTGGTATTATGGATGTGAGGCAGCTGAACATCTGTTGTGTGAACACTGCTCTTCTAAGCAAAAAGTGGGTTTGAGTGAAATTTGGAGTGAAAACAAACCAGTTGGATTTGTTGCAGTTTTTCAAGGCTGTGTTTCTGCAGCTTGAGGGACTGGAGTGTGTCCGGAGAAGGGAAGGGAGGTGGGGAAGGGGCTGGAGCAGCAGGAGCAGCTGAGGGAGCTGGGGGGGCTCAGCCTGGAGAAAAGGAGGCTCAGGGGGGACCTTCTGGCTCTGCAACCCCCTGACAGGAGGGGGGAGCCAGGGGGGTCAGGCTCTCCTCCCAGGGAACAAGGGACAGGAGGAGAGGGAACTGCCTCAGGCTGTGCCAGGGGAGGCTCAGGTTGGACATCAGGAGGAATTTCCTCATGGAAAGGTTGTTCAGGCATTGGAAGGGGCTGCCCGGGGAGGTGGTGGAGTCCTCATCCCTGGAGGTGTCCAAGGAACAGCTGGACATGGCCCTTAATGCTCTGGTCTGGTTGAGAAGGTGGTGACGGGTCACAGGTTAGACTTGATGACCTTGGAAGTCTTTTCCAGTCTGAAGGATTCCTGTGATTCCATGTGAAATATGCTGGGCACACACATGAGGGCTCAGTACAAGGAGGTCACTGACCTGACAGACCCACATGGATGTTTTCAGATGTTCAGGGCTGGAGCCTGGACACAAGTGGTGCTCAGAGCAACCAACCCAGCATTCCAGCAGCTCCTGTGTTCCCAGGCCACCATGGGTTCAGCAGAGAACTGGGCTCTTGTCTTTGTGCACAGCACAGTGTTGTTTGAACCTTGTGGTGTGCATTCAGATAATTGTGTGGCTGCTCTTTTCAGCTCTCTTAACAAAACTGTGCAGGGGGGAAGCAACACGAGCAGATATTTGATGTGTTAATAACTTCTCTCCTACTTGCTTATGCAGCTTCACTTCAGCGTTCTCAGTTTAAGGGTTTCTCCACTGTGGTCCTAAAAACGTGACTGCACAGGACTGTATCCTTGGCTTGTGCAAACCTGGCACTGATTTACCCGAGTCAGCCTTTTACACCCACTCAAAATCTGCCCCACAATTTGCGAAAACGGGCCAGGCATTTTTTTTCCTTGATTGTCACTCGGTCCCCTGCTAAAAGCCAGTTATTTAAATTTCATGGTGTCTTTTAGTCTTCAGTTAAGAGGCATCTTCCATAAAATTTCATCCCTTATTACCATGTTATTATGGCTTCTGTTGGTTTTTGGAGGGCGAGATGAGATGATCGTTTCCAGATGTCGCTTTATCCGAGTGTGAAAAGCCCAGTTAGTGGGAGGAAACTGGGAAGGAGGATGCTGTGTGTGTGTTCTTGCAGTGCATGTGTTATGCATTGAACTCCCACTGAGGAGTCCCTGTGCCTCCTCTGTGTAACATAAACCATAACTCATCCTGGGAGTGAATGACAGGCCCAGCCTTGCAAAGCCTTCATTAAGGATTTGCATAGTCATGATCCCATCTTTGTCCTGGGACAAACGCTGTTCCCTGCTTCCTGCTCGTGTTTCTCTTGTTGCTCTTCCAAAGGCAGCTTGAAACATAAATGCTTTTCATTTTTTAAATGTATTTTTAATATACACAAGTCAGCAATAAAAAGCACTCAAATAATAAGAGATGCTGAGAGTTTATGCGCTGAAAGTGCCCAATTTTAAGCGTTTCAAAGAATAAAATGCACGTTAATTGGCTTTCCTGGATGCTTTACTGTATAATACAAAAGCCAGGCAGAGGCGAAATGGAAGAGAGCACTACATTTTTACCATGTTAAGGCTTTTAACCCTGAGGCATTTGCAAGGCATTTAGGAACAGTTCTGTTCCTTACATGTTCAGCTGTTTTACATTTTGTCGTAAATATTTTACCCTTTTATTTTTCCCCCGTGGACTCTGAAATATTGAGATGAACACGACTTCTTGTTTAACACTTGACAATTTATCCAGATGAGCAGGGGTGTTGCACAGCTGGGGAAAAAAAAAAAAAAAAAAAAAGGCATGTCGATGTCTTAAATCCTGCTGCAGAGCCAGCAGATGGAGCATGAGAGTGCAAAACCTGCTTTGCAACGGTGTGTCTGTCTGTCTGTCCGTCTGTCTGCAGGAGTACGGTGCATTTTCACACTGGTTGAGCTTGAAAATGGACATGTAAAATTCTTTTTTGCCACTTATTTCTGTCCGTGGGCATTTCTGTGTCCTGTTACTTGCACGTGCCAAAGCCAGGAGTGAAGCAGAGCTCTCCTTCCCCTTTGGGGGGTGCAGGGATCCCTTGGTATCCCAGTTCACATTACACAAGGTGGAGAAGCAAAGACCCCCAGTCTCCCTAGGCTTTGGATCGTGATTCCAGCTGATTGCCATGGCCGTGGGATGAGTTTATGCACTTAGCCACCCTTTTAATTATTTGTTATTCAACCGAGCACAGTGAGGAAAAGGAAATGCTTTCAACTCCTTTCAACTTAGTTTTGCTTTTTAGTTTTAAAAGCTAAAAGCTTAAAAGCTTTGCCTTTGTCTTTTTTTTTCTTTTTATTTTTTTTTTAATATTTATCTGGGGTTTTTGAAAATATGAAGCAGTGGAATACGACTTCAGAAATAGTGCTGAAGTACAGACCATAGCTGTGACTGCATCAAAGCACTCAAATATTGCTGGAGAGGCTTAGAGGCCTGAGCATCCAAATCAGCCTGACAGTTGTTATTACAATGTATTTCACTCAGGATCCACAAATCCTCATTTCGGCTGCCAATAATCCTTCAAATTATTAAACTGAAATCTTGGTGCAGAGACCATCAGAAGGGGTTTAAAGCGAGACCACAGCTCACAAGATAACAACATCTGAAAGCCTGAACGTCATCATTTCCTCCCTGTGGCACTTGGAAGGGTTTTCTAGCATTTACTAGAGAAGGGGGGAAAAAAAGGAGGGAAGTGGGTCTTGCAAATTAGATCCAAACCTCCAGAAATTGATTTGTCAATTAATGAAGTTTGACGAAAACCTTTGGTGAGCTTGAAAGATTAGATTATATATCAAGGAGCTCCACCACTTTGAAGATAAAGCCTTCAAGTGATACATTTATATAATGGTGGTTTTAATGGGAAGATAAACTGTTGGCATGAAGTTGGCTGGTTTAACAGAGCAGGGAGTGGGATGCCAAATTTGAGCAAGGAATACTGCACCAAAGGCCATGTTATGTATGAACTGCTGTGTGTACTTGTGTAGAAACAGTTATTCCCAGTTGGTTTTATCCTCTTCCGATGGATTATTTTTTGACTTACTATAGGAATAAATCTTTCCACCTGCTGTTCTCTAGGTCACTTTGCTGTAGTGTTTATGTTTTCATTCATAACACATTCCTCTGTAAAAGGATCCACATTGTTCTTTTTCCTGGACAGAAAGAATCCCATGTCACTAAAGAAACTGTGCAAGTCTACAACTGAGATGGTTTTTCCTTTCCCATAAAATTAAACCTGTCCTATGGCAGTTCAGACTAAGCAGGTACCCTTGTTGCTGTAAGAGTGCCCAGATGTCTTTTGGGTTGTTGTCTGACAGATTAAAATCTTGCTGTCAAGTGTTGTGTGTTGCATCCTGTAATTTGCTTTGTGGTGATGGAAGGGGGTTTGGGTGATAAGGATTAAGTTTCTTGCAAATACTGATTCCCATCACATCCCAGCATGAATATTATCTTTTTCTTCAAAATCAGCTGTCAGTGCACTCCTACAAGTTTCAGTTATAGGGCTTCCCTTTGCTTTGTGAAAACTCAGCTCTCCTGGTTGTGGTCTCTTTCTTGCTCCTCTCAATAAATCAGGAACTGCAGAGTTAAAAGATGAACTTTGCAGTACCCGACATAAACTCTGCAGAGCGAAAATGAGTTTTTTCTGTCTACTTCTGGTGCTCCCATTTATGTTCTGAAGCTGTTTTCAATAGTTGTTGCTTTCAATTAGTGTTGTGCATGTGAACTCCAGATAGGCACCTTCTGCCAGCCTTCCACTGCCTGGGAAAGGCAAGTCAGAGCTTCCCCCTGGTCCAGCTGGCACAGCAGAGCAAATATTTACTTATTTTCACACAGAGGCAAATATCTCAGTGTAAAAGAGTTGAGATCAGGCACTGCAAACAGGTGCTTCATATTGGTATGTTATGCTGCAACCCATCAGGCATTTCTATTGAATTTTCCAAACCTTTCAGTGCTGGCACTGGTGGGACTGAGGCTCACAGGTTGGTGTCAGTGCTCCCGGGGTTTCAGACTTGGTTAATTAATGTGAGTGATAGTTTGTCTGTCCCTATTTGTCTCTGCTTGTCCCAGTGTAAAAGATGCTCTTGCTTTTAACAAGAAATAAGCTCCAACCCTAACGATGGTGGCTGGTGCTAAAAGTGATATTACCTTGTTAAAATACTCTTTAGGCTGTAGAAATGTGTGCTCAGGGCATAATCATAATCTGCTTGTTTTTCCAGCCTTTTCTCTGCCACAGGGGTGTCCCTTGGCATGAAAACACTGAAATATTTTAAAAATCAGTGCTGGTTATTGATAGAGGGGAAGGCAGAGCATTGTCTGTGGTGCAGGTGTGTTAAGCAAAGGTAACTTTGTGAAAGGTACAATGTCAGAACCTAAAAAGAAAGGAGTGGTGGGGTGTTTTTACTCTAAAATACTCTTAAAATACTTTTCCAACAGCATGGTGTTTGCTGGAGTATGTGTTTTCTGTTCTAAATTGCTTTAGAGCTATTGAGTTTCTTTGTTCAGGAAAATAGGTGTGTTTTTTTCTTTTTCTGGTTTGAGCAGTTTGGGCTAAACTATTTGCACAGCATCACCTTAATTTGGACCATTCCTTGTAAGAACAATAAATAAAAATGAAGGAACATTTGTTCCTATATTAGTTCTTAAGCCTTAATGTTCCAGTAGCAATCAGGTCCTGTGACCACCTCTTATTGTTTGCAACACAGGGCTCTGAAATCTCCATCCTTTGCCTTATTTATCACCAAAAGTTCTTTCCCGTGAGGTCAGCACTGGATGAGGTTGGTGGGAAAGAGATGAATCTTCATTTAAATACCCTCCAGAGTACTTAGCCTTCAGAAACAGCAATATTTTAAAGAATGGGTAGTGAGGTTTGCTTTTTTCCAATACATTTCCCTCATTCATAGTACGAAAAAGCACCTTGCAAATGATTCAGCCTGTGTTTGTCTGTGAGTGCTGTGGTGTGGCCGGGGTTACCCAATCTCAGGTCTGGCAGTGTTGGTCTCTCCAGAAGGATTTATGAAATCCCAGTTTAAATTAGTGAAATAGAAGGGATTATGAGGTTCCATGCTATTCATCTCACCAGAATATTAGCATTTTCTCTTGTATGAGTATCAGGAAGGATATTGTCAGAAGAATATGATGCTCTGCGTTAGGGAGGAGTCATCAGAGTTTTCTGCAGTTGCCCCCGAGCTCCAGAATTGTGTTTTAGTTTTTCAAGCCAGGGGAACAGCCCTGCCCTTCCCCTGCTCCAGGGAAGCAGGTCCAGCAGCCATGGGGCAGGTTCTGTGTTGCTGCTGCAAGAAATAGGATCGAGGAGGCCACTAAGAGGATGAGAGGGATGGAGCAGCTCTGCTGTGAGGAAAGGCTGAGAGAGCTGGGATTGTTCATTCTGGAAAAGAGAAGCTTTGAGGTGACTTAATTGTGGCCTTCCTGTACCTGAAGGAGCTACAAGAGGGATGGAGAGAGACTATTTACAAGGGCCTGGAGTGGTGGAACAAGGGGGAATGGGCTCACACTGACAGAGTAGGGTTAGATTGGATATCAGGAAGAATTTCTTCCCTGTGAGGGTGGGGAGGCTCTGGCACAGGTTACCCAGAGAATCTGTGGCTGCCCCATCCCTGGAAGTGTCCAAGACCAGGTTGGACAGGACTTGGAGCAACCTGGGCTAGTGGAAGGTGTCCCTGCCCATGGCAGGGGGTGGAACAAGAATGATCTTTAAGGTCCCTCCCAACCTAAACCATTCCATGATTCTATGACTAAGCTCCCAAAACTTTGGTCCCTGTGAAACAGCTTTTCCTCCCTCAGGGGTGTATTTCCCTGTTGGAGCAGCACCTGTCCCACACTGACCATCCCTTGACTTGGTGCAATCAGTTTTATCCCTTCTACCCCTTTCAGTTGGATTGCTTGGACCTTTTCAGTTGTCAGCAAATCTTAACAGCTGCTCTCTTAGCCCAGACATTCCCACCTGGACATCTGTGTTTGCCTGACCATGTATTCCCCACTGCAGGTAAATAACTCTAAAAGGAGGTTATCCTCCAGAGGTTAGATGAGAAAAGAAGGATGAGATTAAATTGCTGCCTGAGTTACAGACTTCATAAACATGATGCAGAAATCCCCTGTCTACACCACAGGAGGACAAAACCTTCCCACACTGTGCAGAGATTTAAACAGGAATCACAAAATGGCATTGCCTCTGATCCTGTGCTTGAAGGTGTTGACAGATAGGAATGCTTTTAAACTCAGATGCCTTGAAGACTTTATGAAACAAATTCTACCTCGAGTTGTCCCCAGGGTTAAGGACCAGGGTACTAATGGTGTGTCACCTTCAGCATTTCCTTCAAATTTGTCTTCCTTAAAGGAGTCAGGCTGAAGTAGCAAATTGTAGCCTGCAGCATTCCATCTGTTCCCTGCTGAGAGCACGAGGACAGTGTGGGATGCTCTGGGCCCCCTTCAGACCGCTGCAGGTCACCTTGTTGTGTGTTCAGAGCACAGAGACAACAATAATGTGGTCACGTTCTGGGCAGCAAAGCTGAGTGATGCCCAGACTGTGTTGACCAGTCTATCCTTAGAAACCCTTCCTGCTTTGCTTTAGTGATATTTGTAAGAGTACTGCTGGTCCAAAGAACTCAAAAGTACTGAGTCAGAAGCCAGCTCTCTCTTTCCCCACTCTGTACATCATAGACTCTCACTAAACATTGTCTGGTTTTTTTTGTTTTTTTTAAACCTTCCTTTTGCTTTTCCTTTCATGGGGAGGTGTCAGTCACAAATCACTCATTGCAGAACTGCAGGCACTGACCCCCCTGCTTCCAGGCTGCCATCCGTGTTCCTCCTGTCTGTACTGCTCCACCTCAGCGTGGAAAACCTTTCTGTGGTGGCAAAACCTCCTCCTTTCCTTGTGATGAAAGAGGAAAACAGGAGTTCACTTTAGTTGTGCGGTGGGTGCATGTCTAGTTTGGCCAACAAGCAGATTAAGGTGGGGGCAGTTTGCTAAAAAACTCTGTTGGATCTGTTGCCTTTGGCCCTCATGTCCAGTCCCAAGGGGGTCAATGGATGGTGGAATGTGTGGAGCCAGAGCCTTGTGCTTGGCTGTGAACCCAGCTGGAAGTGCTTTCTCCAGCCTCAAAAAGCTGCTGAGAAAGAAGTTTCCCTCACTGCCTACACCTGCTCTTTTTGCTGTGGTGGAGGGGAGATAGAAGATGATGTGTTGTCTCCCAGGAATGCCTTTGCTGCCGCAGGAAACCCGCGGCGCTGCGGCCTGCTCTGATCACACCGAGCTCAGACGATCCCCGTGAGCTTTCTGGGTTCTTACAAAGGTACCCACCAAATTACAGAGCTTGCAATAATTTTAGCTTCGCTTACAACTCAAATACCATCCCAGACTGTCTGGGGAGCCTGGCTCTGTGCGGTGTGTCGTGTGTGCTGGAAGTGTGGGAGCCTCTGGATCCCCGTCGGGCTGTGGGATCCGCAGAGCTCTGCGTGTCCCACGCTGCTGAGGAGGCACACGGGAGGAAGATGCTCCATCCTAGACACGCTTATGAGGGGAAGATTTGACACTGTGCTGGTTTAAAGGTAAACCAGCAGGGGAAATGAACCCAACTCAAAAGGGAGATTGTAAGTCAGAATAACGATTTAATAAAATAATACAATAAGTACGATTATACAGACAAACAGTTGGTTTTAACCCACAGAACCCAAATGTATAGCCCAGCACTCTGGGGAATGAACAGAGTGGTGTTCTTTGGCCCCCCTGAGTCCAAAGGAAAAGGAGAGGGGAAAAAACCAGGTTTTTTGCAACTCTTGACCAGTTGCAATCTGGTCAAGAGTGGTGGTCACAGTCTGGTTGAGAGCAGTGAGCTGCAGTCTTCCTCTGGATCCCACGAGTGGTTAAAAAAGTCCCAAGACTCCAAGCTTATATATCCTCCAGTTCAGGCAGGAATGCCCAGTACCTCCTTCAGGGCAGGGAGTTCCACAGTGGGTGTGAGCACAGGAGCATCCTCCTATCTCACAGGCCTCTTAACACCCAGTTTGTAGCCTGAGGAGTCAGGGCTGCTCTGGGCAGAGGGTGTAAATGGTTCATTGAGAACAGTTTCTGGGCAATGGCATGGAAGGCTGTAGAATACACAGTTTTGGGTTACACCCATCCAGTGATGAACTGGTCCCAGCTGTTCTAACTAGGACAGACACAAAACTTCAGAAAGCTTCGTGTGTTGTACGGGGTTTTTGTGTACGGTGGTTTTGGGGGTTTATTAATGTTTAATTAAGAGGGGAGGAGCAGTGAATGTCAGGAATGCTGTGGATATAGCAGTGCTGCTCAGCTTTTACATTATCATCCCTCACTTGCGTTTCCTTTATTTTCTTTTAACTTTTATTATCTCTCATCTAGCGAAAGAGAAGTATTTGAATTACAGAGCCGAGCTGTTGCTTCGTCCTGTGGGAATAAGAGCTCGGCTTCTCCTCCCCTCCAAGCACAGTCTCAGATCTCTGTTTCCTTTAAGTGCTGTCCCAGCTTTCAGCTGTTGAGTGCTGTTTGCTTTGACTGGTGTGTTAATGGGTAGTGAGCCCTGCTGCCTTCAGGTTCCAGGGATTGTCCTAGGAGGATGAGGCATTATGGAGTAGGGGTTTTTTTCATCCTACAAATTGTGCTGTCTGTGTAAGACCTTTGGGTTATAATTAGTGTTCTTAGGAACTTCATGGCATGGTATACAAAGCATTTTCAAATAATAACTCAGCCATTATGTCATTCCTTAGATACAGCTTCATAGCTGGGGAACAACTTGCCTGAAGATCTAAAGTTAAAAAGTTGTGTGTTTGTAGGGAGAGGGAAGTAACCTCTGAGTAAAATGTATAGCAATTATAAATCTAAGTCATATCCCTTGCTTAGAAGCAGCTTTGGGGAAGATCTCATTATTTGATACCATATAATGTATTTTTTATAAGAACATAAGTTGGGGACATTTTGTTTCTGCAGAACATTGTATAAAGAAATCGGTTCCTGCCCTGTGTGTGTGTCTGAACATATCTGTGTGAGTGCTCCACAGAATCTGCCACCTTCTGTGTTTGTGCTGGGGGAACCTGATCCGTGTCAGGGCTCAAACACCCTGACACAGCTCTGATCAATTGATGTGAGTACAGACTGGGGAATAAATCATGGAGAGCAGCCCTGGGAGAGCTGGTGTAGCACTGGAACAGGTTTCCCAGAGAAGCTGTGGCTGCCCCATCCCTGGGAGTGTCCAAGGCCAGGTTGGACGGGGCTTGAAGCAACCTGGGCTAGTGGAAGGCATCCCTGCCCATGGCAGGGGGTGGAACTGGATGATTTTTAAGGTCCCTTCCAACTCAAACCATTGTCTGATTCTATAATTCTAAATACAGAAAGAGGCATAAAATGTGTTAAGATCATTGTTATGCCATTGCATTAAGATTTGGAGAAGAGGCTTCAGCCCCCAGATACTGCAGTTCACTTCAGTGGCATTTCTCCTCCCTGATTCCTCAGATAATCACTATTAAATTTATTTAGGCCATATATAAATATTTATTTATTTATTTATACTCTGTTAAAACTGAAAAAGAAATGTGAAGATTGTTACTGTTTTCAGTGTGGCTGAAGCTGAAGTAGCAGATGAAAAAGAAGGAATCCACCTAATTATTGCCTAATTCTAAGCGTTGGTGTTCATGTGTGAAGTGTTAGTGATGTAATTAAAGTGGAGGAGAAGCAATGGAATTTTCCTGCTGTCAAAATGTTCAGCTTAACATATAACAGGGAAAACAGAGAAACTTTGTTAAGCTTTCCATGTTAATCAGTACTGAAGAGCTATTTTCCTTCTAATACCATCTGCAAGCCTCCATCAATAGTGTGCAAGTGTTGATTGGATGTTACAATACTTCATTTTAATTAGACTCCATAGGACACAGTTAAAAGGTTGATGGGGGAAGATGTTGTAGCAGTAAATATAGTGGCACATTTGGAAAGGGAGAGGGTGAGAACTTCTGTGTCGGATATAACTAACACTCCGTGCTCTGGGACGCACTTGTCACTGCTGGTGACTGCAGAAACCCGGTGATAAATTGCATTTCAGCCTGGTGGATCTTCCTCAGGGGACTGGTTTGTCACTGGAATGCCCTGGTGAGGCAGAGGCAGCAGCCTGGGCTGTGTTGGTGGTTGCTGGGTCTCTCTGGCAGGTGAGTGATGGCCACGTGGGTGCTGGGTCCACACCCAGGGGACACCAGTGGGGTCAGGGCTCAGCCCTTCTCAACGAGCTCTGGCTCAGGAGGTTCCTTCCATAAGGACTTGATGACACGAGGAGCAGCTTGAGAGGCAGGAGGAGACCAAGGAGTGGAAAGATGCACTCAAATGACTGTCCCAGTCCTTTAGTCCCAGGATCTGGCAGCGGTGCTTTTATGGGCATCTTGATTTTATTTGTTGATAATTTTCTTTACAGCCCGTAGCCTGTTCAGAGAATCTTTAGCCCTTTGCCTTGTGCTTCATTGAACTCAAGAGTTCTTTTTCTGGCTGTTTGGCTGTAACTCACTGCAGGGTCAGCAGGTTGTGGCATTTATTCACACTAAATACTGAACAGGCACTAAAACCTAATTAGAAAACAGAGCAGCTTCCTTCCTAACCCTGCACGGGGTAGGGAAAGTAGTTCCAGTGAAATTAAGTAACCTGGTCTAGCTTCTAAAAATAAAGACATAAATAAAACCTGTGGCAAATGTGGTTTTCAGTCCTGGCCCGAGCAGTAACTCTCACATTTAAAATGCAGTGCAGGTTCTCACCTGGGTTCTCAGTTACTGGTTCTGCCATCCCAAGATGAGACAAAATGAGGTTTCGTCTTGTGTAGTAGGTGGCAGTTTGAAGCATTAACTGCTGTGGAAGAAGATTTGAAAGGCAATTTCCCATCTCAATTTTCTCTTCAGTCATTAAAATTCATCTTCAGTTCTTGAAACATCTAAATTTCTGCTCTGCTTAGGAATCTGGATTGGAGATCTTACAATTGTTCACTGCGCTGAACATCCCTTAAATTTATGGCAAAGTGTTCAACACAGTTTTACAAGCCATCCATGAGTCCCCAGATTTATCTTTAGAAGTTAATTTTTTTTTCCCTGCCAAATTGATGCTAATCTCTCTGTGAACCAAGTTTAAAACTACTTCAACCTGAAGTTACTTCTTTACTTTTTACTTATTAGACTTTCTCCCTGCTCAAGCACTTTGTTACGTGTCTGTCTTCAGGTAGGACATGCTCTCACTTCTTAGTCCCTCGGTTTTTTAATGTATTTTTTAAATGGATTGCCCTGTGGTACTAATCACTCTGGCATAGTCAGGTGAGTGGTGTGAGGAGCTGGAGTGTGCTGTGCTCCATCATGCATTAAAAACACGTATTTGAGAAGTGAGGAGATTCAAAGTTTGTCCTTAAAGTGCAAAAGAGGATAAAAATAACTTAATAACTGTGCCACTTTATTTGAATTTAAAATAGCCCTCTTTTTAATTCATAAAAAAAGAGTTGTCAGGCTTTGGGTGACAGAGGGTGATGAATTTGTGTGGGAGTGTGGACTTCCTGTGCCTCCTTTAGGAAGCTTGTGGAAGGGGAATAACCTTTTGTCATACTCATGTCACATTTTATTTTGGCTTAAGACTGATGAGAGAAGAGAGAAATCTGGCTGTCAAGAACAGCCTGTCTCCTCTTGCCTGTCTTTTTTGTTCCTCTTATCCTCGGCTTCTGCTGTTCCTTGGAGTACAGGAGAGGCAAAGCTCCAGTTAATCCCAGCAGAAGCATCTTGGGGGGCTTTTTGTCTGGCCTCTGATGCCAATTCTCCCTGAATTTTGACCACTGCAGTGTTGTACTCTCATCTCTCCTTAATTCTGGCTCCACAACACACTTTATTTTGCTAATTATGTTTAACTCTATGACTAGTTTGAGTGTGAGCACTCAGTGATGTGTTAATTCCCCTGGGATATGGGAGCTGTGCCTTTTTTATGTCCAGACAATAAACCTAATAAATGATAATTTCAAAGATTTAAGGTTAATCACAACACTCTTTTCAAGGTGCTGTGATGAAATTACTGGGAAGGGAAACATGGACACAGACAGGATTTATTTCTGTCCTTACCATGACACTTGTCTCTCCTGGAACACACATGAGGAGGTTCATGTTCTTCTCTGAAGTTATTTTGTGTTTAAAGGCAGACACCAAAAAAGAAGGTTAAATGGCTGGTGAAAACTTCTTCTTTTCTTCCTTATTTTTTTTCTTTGATTGTGCCCATCATTGTGTGCTGCTTATTAAGTAGCCAAAGGCCTTCTGAAAAGTCCTTTCATTTGAGAAGGATGCCAGACAGAGCTGCTCGTGAAATAATTACAGAAAATGAGTGTTGATGCATGTTTTGACTCTGCTGCAGAAGCAATTCTGTCTTCTCTAGTTGAAGTAATTACATTTGTTTCTAAATAGAGGAAGAGAAATGGTAATTGTCAAAAAAATGCATAGATCTCACTTCTAGGTTTGTGTAGTGGCAGATAGATGGGTAGCAAAAAAATAATTATGATATTAGTGTAGTCATTACTGTGTGTTATTCATTGAAGTGAGGGACCATTATTGAGCACATTGAGTCGTGAAGGATTTGTGGGATTTACAGACTCCTTTACCTGGTGGTTACTTTCTTTAGCACTGAGGAGTTATAACCATTTTTATAGTATGTTATGTTAATAATTAATATAATGGAGAAATCTGCAGGGACTCTCTAGCTATTAATTACTTTTTTTCTTCCAGAGAAAGAAGGTTTTCAGTCACTGTGAACCAGAATCCTCACACTGGGGAGAGTAGAGCTTGTATTTCTGTGCATGTGAAGTTTTTTCTCACTTCAGATGGCTGGGGAGGGGGAAATTGTGCCAGCAGCTGTGAATGATGCATTTGCTGATTTTGGAGGGAGATAGAACTGCTGTGTTTATGTGGGTCAGGAAACAGTTGTGAGGCAGCAGCACTGCTGCTATCCCAGGCCTGGAAGTGCTGTCAGTCAGCTCCCATTTCACCCTCAGAGCTTAAAAATTGTAAGGAATACAGGGGCTCACCCAGAGATGAACATCCCTGCGGATTTGTTGTGGTGTCAGATGATGTGAGAGCTTCCTGCCTTCAGTGAGGACAAGGGTTAAGTGTGTATTAGGGAGAAGTATTTCCAAGCATTGTCTGGGAAAGTCTAGGTTGCAAGCTGACTGCTCAGGCTTGCTGCTGATGGATGCTGTTGGCTTTTTGGACGTGAAAAGCACTTGTGTTCCTGGCCTGCAAGGTAAACTAGAATTCCTGGAAATATAGATGAACCTGCAGCGCATAAAAGAAACTCCTGCTAGACAATCCTGCTCCTTCCACCTGAGAACAGTAATTCTGTGCCTACCAGCATCCAGCAGGCAAGGCAAACGAGTCATGCATGGCACAGGTACCACATCCCAGCTCCTGGGAGAGCCACAGGTCCTCGCAACAACCAGCTGGACAGGCAGTTACCAGGGGGTAAATGAGACCTGTAGGGCAGGAGTTGACTTTCCTAAATGTCACAGTGCTGCTGCTGAGCACAGAGCTCTCCCAGGGCCTGGTGAGGTCAGAGAGGTCATGGTTCAATGTGCTGGACACAGAATTGTCCTCCAGGCCGTGCTGTGACGCTTGTTCTTCTTGCTGTCACCTTCAGTCCTTCCCAGTGTGGGGATGTGGGGCAGAAATCTGTTCTTCTGGCCCCTGGATTCAGGTGACTGAAGTTACCCAAGGTGAGGGTGAGTGGAGGGATCAAACGTGTTGTCACTCCCCTGTGGCCATGAGCAATGCTCTGACCTGCTGGGACGTGGCTCTGGCACAACTGGAAGCCACACAGACAACTTAGAGAAAAGTTTTAGGGAAGTCCCTTAACATCCCAACAATAACCTCACTTCCAAAGTCTCCATGCCCTTTGTGTAATAATGGGAATTTTTCCCTGATTGTAGGTCAGGAAGGGCAAGTTTTTGCTGAAGGCCAATTTGGCTGTGTTGATAAAAGTGGGCTTTGTGAGATCAGCTCTGCCAATTGCCCCTAAAAAAAAGAGCTGCAAATATTCCTACTTGCCCCAGGGACTGGTTTGTGTGGATGAGCTCCTTCCATGAGTTGGTCTTTAGCATGTGGCTTTCACACCTTCAGATGGGAGGTAACCTGGGTGGAGGGTGTTCAGGTATGTGCTGCTCTGTGTGGTAACTCCAGCTCTGTGTGTCCAGGTGTAGTTGCTGAGCTTCCATTTCAGCTTGACCCTCTGTAAGAATTTTGTTGTTACTTTTGGAGAAACCTTCCCACAAAAGTAAATTTACCGAGGAGTGCAGTGTTTACTTCACTTTCTGGTGCTCTTGCCATGCAGAAGATGAGCTGGTTAGTCAAAAATAATTCTCTCCAGTTTCTCCACAGTTATCCATTCCCACTGAGGTCAGATGCCTTTTGTGTTTCTTCCCTGGAAAATCAACTCTTGTGCTATACTGAAAAGGTGACCTTGCCTGGAAACTCATCCTTCACTGAAAATTTGGATTAAACTTTTTGGAATAAACATTGGAAAAGTTTTGGCCCAATGTACTAAAGTCTTACTGATACCTATCTGAAAGCAGAATTAGGCATCTGGAATATATACTGTATGCTTATGTGACTTGTTTAGTGATAGACTTTTAATTGTTAAGTGTATTGTTAAATATAGAAGTTAAAGTGAAAGGAATTAAGTGGAACGATGCTTTAAGTTCTTGATGAGATGCCTGATCCCTGTTTAATATCAGATAATTTCCTTATTTCCTGGAGAGCCTTCTTATCTCTCTGGCTTTCTAATGCTTTCACTCATCTGGCAAGATTCATTTGCATTTCCAGGACTTGCTATTTAATGGATTTACCTTGATTTCAAACTGAAAGAGGGGAGATTTAGGTTAGAAATTGTTCCCTGTGAGGGTGGGGAGGCCCTGGCACAGGTTACCCAGAGAAGCTGTGGCTGCCCCATCCCTGGAAGTGTCCAAGGCCAGGTTGGACAGGGCTTGGAACAACCTGGGCTAGTGGAAGGTGTCCCTGCCCATGGAATGAGATGATCATTAAGGTCCCTTCCAACCCAAACCATTCTGTGATTCTGCCTCAGTGTGGTGTCATGGACTCACTGGTCATAGATTTGACCTGGCACTTCTGTATTTCTGAGCTCTGTGTTGATTGGGAACATCCTAAATCACCCAGTTGGTTCCTGAGCAAGGAAAACCTGTCTGTAAAATCACTCCCAGTGCTCCAGGATTAGTGCTGTGAGCTTGCTTTGTGCTTCACAGTGTCTCCAGAAAGGACAGTGCTCCAACAAACTGCCCTTTGCGTGGAGAGTGGAGCAGCACAGGAGACAGCAAACCTTCTCTGTTCCAAAAAACACACAGATTAGATTTTAAACAAAAATCTCTCTTCATTTCAGCGGTATTTTATCATCCTCCGGAGTTGAATTCTATTTGCAAGGCAATTATTTCAATTTCTAAGGGGGAGCTGTCAAAAGCAAGGCAAGAACCCTCCCTACTTTTTGGAGAGCAGAAGGTCAGAGTCCTAAGAGTTTTCTTTTGGGTAAAATTCTGATGAGTTAACCAGACCACTGTGCAGACTTGCATACAAATTGCTCCTGAATGAGTCACAAAATAATACTCTGTTTTCATTTTTGTTATTTTTTTTTCTTGCTTGTGCTGGAAAGCTTTGGGAAGACACACGATGCTGTCAAGGCTGTCAAAACTTCATGTAGATAATTTCAGCTCTAAAAAGAAAAAATATATTAAAAAATAAAGATACAAGTGGTGTGAGTGGGAACCTGGCAAACTCTCTGACATCAAGGAATGAGGAGGGTGTTGAGAGATTCCCCCTCTCCAAGATCATGAGCAGCACGTGTTCAACTTGGATTTTCTTGTTTCTTGGAGATTAAAACAAAAAGACCAGTCTTCTCCCCACCCCCAAATTTCTGTGCTTGTGAAAGAAAGCAGTAAATGCTGAATGTTTGTTTTGGCAAAGCTTTAATGGGGAGGAAGGGAGCAGTTTGGGCTCTGAGGGTTGGTGGCAGCTCTGGCTGCTGTGGCCATGTGATGATGGTACTTCTTGAGGGAAGGGAGGTGGGTGATGGTTGTGATAAAGAGGATGGAGCCAAATCATCTTGGAGGTGTGTGGTGAGAGGACCAGAAGAAATGGATCTGCTTGAATTTCAGAACTGAATGTAACTTTGAAGTGAGCTGTGCTTTGGGTGGGGAGTTGAGTCAGATGCCTTGCAAGTGTCTCCTCCAACCTGAATTATTCAGTGAATGATTTTATTCCTTATTTGTCACGGCCTTTAGTAGGGTATATCACAGGCTATTGTCTTCTTGTATAAAAGAATCTTAAATTTCATGTCCCTCTTACTCAAAAATCTCATTTTTCTGACCAGGAATCCAAGTTCCTTCATCCTTTATTTTTAATGTTGCAATATCAGCTGTTAGTGTGTGTTGGAGGGCTAGTGATGATGGAAGAAACAGCAAGCTAAGTCAAGGACCTGAGGCTTTTTAGTCAGGGGTTGAGGAGAACTGAGATAAGAACAGGACTTTCTGGTCACCCTGTTAGGGGGTTGTTGTTCCTACTCCAGCCAGACCTGAGCCAGCTGCTCTCCCAGAGGTGTTAGGAGTGAGGAGGACCATCCTGCTCAGAGAACTGCTGCAGAGACATTCATGCAAATATTTTTCTCTGCACTGTTCTTCGTGAACCTTCCCTGTGCAGTTTTAACTCTGAGGGAATGGCATTTTGTGTTAACTCTATTGTGCAGCCTTGATAAATTGCCTGAGCTCCCAGATGGATCAGAGACTACCAGAGAGCAGCTGGATGAGGAGTGCAGTCATTTTACTCAATGGGGAGTTGCAAACACTGGACTTTGAAAGACTCCATTTAAGGGGAAGAAAAGGGATCTTCAAAGCTGGCATTTTTCAAGTAAATAACTCTTTAGATTTGATATTCTTGCTTCATGCTGCCTTGTCAAGGGAGAGGGAAGATGTACCTTAAATCAAAGTGGACAACTGAGAATGAAAGCAAATAAAAAGATTACAATAAAAGAAAGGAATCCCCATCATAAAAAAAAAAAAAAATACAGGACACGGGTTTGTTTCCATTTCAGTGGGAATTCTTAGTGATGAGTAGTTAAGGTATAGCCTGGGCTCAGAACCTTTTGGTGAAGTTTTATCAGGTACCTCAAGCTCTGAAGGGGTGATGGGAAAAATAATAATGGGGGGAGAAATAGCCCCAACCACTCAGTTTTTCAATCACCTTGCAGAATTTCCTCATCTTACCGTTAGGAAGGAAAAATCTCTAAGGAGCTAATATTAGTTTTGCTGAGCAGGCAGGTGCACAGTGTGTAAGCACCTGGACCAGGATTCATTAACCACATATTTTATAACTGAAATCATCATTTAGGAGGCCAGTAGCCCACTGACCCTGAGCAGTCCTGTGGAGGCCACTCATCCCTGCAGACCAGGCATGCAGGAGGCGACAGTGCCTTGTTGTAATCGAGAACATTTATCACTTTTAAGGAAGTTTAAGCTCCTGGACTTGAGTGAGCTTTTCAAATGAGCAACCACTGCTGAAAATAGGAGAAGCCTGTTGGGAGTTTACTTCTTTTTCTGCAAGTAGCTGCTGGTTTGGGGAAGGTGGGTGTTTCTGACTTCAAGACATGTCCCCATCTAGCTCAGCAGTGGAGCACAAGGTGCGTGCACATACACTGATTTAACCCTGAGGAGAAACTACCCTGTTTTAGGGTGTGTGGCTCAGTGCTGGGGTTCCCTGTGGCCCTCAGACTTGCCTGGTTTTGCTAAAGCCTCAATGGGGAGAGCAGAGGGGATTGTCAGGGTCTGTTTTTTCAAGTACATGGGACAAAAGTGGAGAAAGGAATCTGCCCTTGTTGTAAGAACAGAGGTGGTGAGGTACAAGAATAGGATGAACACAAGTCTGTCTAAACCTGCTTTGGAAACCTTGCATGGAGGGCACTTCAACCTGGCCTGTCCTGGGACCACTGCCACCTGCTATTTCTAACTCATCGAATAGAAAAAGGGGCAGAAGGGTTCTCATCTCCATGAATTTGTTTCTTTTCTTCTGAGTTCTGAATGGTTTGTGGAGGACTGAGTTGTTGAGAAGCCTGGGAGGACCAGTTTGCACTGGAGAGCTCCAGTCAGCCTGCAGGAAAGGAGGCTCAGGGGACCTTCTCACTCTCTGCAACTCCCTGAGAGAGGGGGGAGCTGGGTGGGGGGTCGGGCTCTGCTCCCAGGGAACAAGGGACAGGATGAGAGGGAACAGTTCAAGTTGTACCAGGGGTTTAGATTGGATATTAGGAAAAATTTCTTCACTGAAAAGGCAGTCAGGCATTGGCAAGGCTGCTCAGGGCAGCAGTGGAGTCCCCATCCCTGGAGGTGTTCAGAAGGTGTGTGGATGTGGCATCTGGGGACATGGGTTAGTGGTGGCCTTGGGAAGCTGAGTTAATGGTTGGAGTCGATCTCAGAGGTCTTTTCCAATGTAAATGATTCTGTGCTTCCCTGAAGTGATGGCGAATATAGAGTTAATTGCCTCGTTTTCCCCTGTATAGAAGGAGGTTTAGCAGCACTTCTGCTTTGCCTGATGAGAATTGATGTGCAAAGGGTTTGTGTGTTTGTTTTAGCCGGTGCAGGGGCTGTGCCACAGCTGTACCACTTTGCCATCCTGTTGTCTTTGACCCAGTAAACAGCAACTGTTGCTCCCACAGACATGGGGCCATTCAGCATTTCCACTGTTCTTCCAGTAGGTGCTTGTTCCCTTCCTAATTTGTGTGATATTGTTGCACAGAGGATGTCAGGACAGGTTTACATACAAAAAGATTTGGCAGCATCTGTTGTTGATGGCAATGAAATTTATTGTGGGAGGGGGATCTGGATGACCAAAACCTCAAAGAAAGCAAAAAGAGAGAGAAAAAGGAAAGAGAAAGGAAAATCTGAGTGACCAGCTGGGAAGAGAAGTGATGAAGTTCTCCCTCCAGTACCTCTGCAGTGAAGTTCTATAACTTTGCTATAAAGAACTATGAACTTTTCATCAGGACCTTCTCAAACTCCTACTTGGGTGCAGCTGCTGGATTCAAGTTCCTCACTGGGGCTGGTGACAGGCACCTTGTAATTGTGGGTTTCTTTCCTCCCTCCACTTTGCTTGCCAGGAATTCTGTAGGAGAAGGTGCTAGTATGGTGAAGTCTCATAAATAACTGTGCTATTCTTCAAGATAAACACCTTTATGACTTGACAGGTGGAATTAGATGCTGCAGTTCTGAAGCTGAACAACACATAGTACTGTGATGGGCAGGTTTTTGGCTGACTCTCAAACTACTGTTGGTAGTTCTGTCTTTTATAGGGAAGAATTGCAACAGGTTTTACTTCTTTAGGCAAGAGCCCTGCAACAAAGGGAGACTCTGAAAAAGCAATAAAGCAGTAGTATCAGCACATCTCTCTCCCACTAGAATCCTGCTGTTATACACATCCTAAAAAAAACATTCTCAGTGTGGAAAACTGTCAAAGATTTCCAGGGTACTTCATGCTGAACTGCACCAGAACTGAACTGCAGTCCTCTGAATGTCATAACTCTTTTGTTTTGATAGTCAATGCAAATGAATTAGTAATGGTTTGCCACCTACTATAAATAATGCCCTATTTCCTCCCTGTATCTGTGCAGATCCTGCAGAAGGTGATGGTTTTGACAGAGGCCCAACAGAGATGTTCCTCTGGAGGCACTTGGGTGGAAATGATTTGTGCACAGTTTTAGGCATTGCATATCTCAGAGCAGCTGGGTTTGACTTCTTTTTCTTCTGTGGTCTATCCTGCTCCATTAAAAAACCCTAAAACAATAGTTAAGTGAGCAAACTCCATTTGACAGAGGCTCAGATGTGGAAAAATGAAAGACAGGAATTTCACCAGGAAATTTATATCAAATAGAGGCTGAGATCTGAGCAACCTGGTCTAGTGGGAGGTGTCGTGCCTGTGGCAGGGGTTTGGAACAAAGTGATATTTAAGGACCATTCCAACCCAAAGCATTCCAGGATTCTGTGATTCACTGGGTGCTAAAAGAAAGGTGAGGAGTGTTACAAGGGAGGAGTAGCAACCAATGCAATATGTTATATGGGGAATATGTTATTTCCTATAAAGTATTGCTGTTTCTCTGTGTGTCAGTCCTGTGATAGACTTGCATGAGCATAAACTTGGTGTGAGCTGGGTTCTGTCTAAACCAATGGAGTCTTGTTTGAGTCAGGTTTATGGGATCAGATCTCATTGAAGTTTGAGTTAAAAAGCTGCAAGGATGATACTTAGCAAATTCTGGACATTGCATAAGGAATTTCAAGACGTGGAATATGTTATAGGTGATGCACCTCTCCTATGAAGACAGGCTGAGAGAGTTGGGGTTGTTCTGCATGGAGATGAGAAGGCTCTGGGGAGACCTTAGAGCCACTTTGGGTACCTAAAGGGAGTTTATAAAAAGATGGAGAGCAACTTTTACCTGGGCAGATAATTTTAGGACAAGGGGGAAAGGATTTGAGCTGCCAAAGGGCAGAGTTAGATTAGGTATTAGAAATTCTTTACTCAGAGGGTGGGGAGGCCCTGGCACAGGTTGCCCAGAGAAGCTGTGGCTGCCCCATCCCTGCAAGTGTCCAAGGCCAGGTTGGACAGGGCTTGGAGCAACCTGGGCTAGTGGGAGGTGTCCCTGCCCATGGCAGGGGGTTGGAATGAGATGAGCTTTAATGTCCCTGCCAATTCTGTGATTCTTTGCTCACTAAGATGCTGCAAAGCAGCATAAAGAGACTGAGACTACCCTGTACAAAATGTCTCAGGAAATAAACTCAGTCCCTGTTGTCCCTCACCAATCATACCTGGCTTGCTAAAGCAGTCAGGGGAAAAAACTGTTCTGTACTAATAGGCTGTGCTTAGAGGAACTGCCTGGCTGAGGAATGGAGGCAGCAGCAACACTAGTTAAAGGTGCTTTCATCAGGAGAGATTCACAGGCCCCTGTGTTCTCCTTTGAGAGCAATGAATCACTTGTAATGTCCTCTGTTCATTGGGAATCTCATGGGATAACTTGTCCCTGAAACTGCCTTAAGCACTCCCTGATGCTTTAACCTGGATTTGCAGTGCATAAAGGCTTATTTTGAGAGGGCTGAATTCAGTGGGAATTCAGGCGTGTGGCATGAGCTGGTGTTTTAAAATCTGCTGTTCTTACCTTGTAATGATCTTAATCCAGAGTGTGTTCAAACTGTGCACAGGGATATCCGAAGGAATGCGTAGGCTGGGGAAGTGTTTGTAAATGTTTTACTGTAATTTTAGAAAAAAAAAAACACGTGTGGCAGAGAAGAGATAAATAAGGAAAGAGAGGTTGAAGCAGCTACAACAGTCTTTAATAGAGAACTGACAAATTTAAATGTCAAGGCCATAATAGCAATTAATTCAAAATGCTTAATTATCGTTTTATTGCCAGATTTGCTCTTCGTGCCACGAAGCCAAATATAAATTAAATTGCCTCCTGCTGAAATATGGCCACTAAGAGACTAAGACATAGTAGGCATTTTACTTGAGGAACAATATATAACTACCCATAATTTTGGTTAAAATGAGGTGGAAACACCTCTTAAGGCTCTATTTTAGCACGCAAAAAGACAACATCTTGGATTATCTCACACAACTGTGTTTTGTATCAGCCAGAAGGGCTCAAGACTTACCTCAGAATGCTGGATGTCACACTGGGGATGAATTTTTGTGCTTAGCTCCGTTTCCAGAGGCGTACAAACACCTCCCTGCCCTGGGCTCTTTATGGTGTGTGTTTTGAGTAAGAGAGTTTGTCAGCAAACAATGCAGCGTATTCCAGGAGAGCCTGGGAAGCAATTATCTTCCCTGGCACCCTCGGATCCAAACCCAGCAACGTTGTGGGGCAGGGAGCTAATTGCTCCATCTGTTGCTTTGGGCCTCTCAGAGGGACAAGAGCTGTGTCTGCCACGTGTCCTGGTGCCTGACACACCAGACACGAAGGGTAATCTGTCCACAAAGCCTGGGATTCAGGGGCAGGCGGCAGCAGGCTCTGCTTGGAAGTTTAAAGTGCAATTTTGCTGTTATTGCATCGGCTTTATTACACCCTTAATGATTTCCAGTCCATCACTGCAGTACCGAGCGTTGTGTGTGTGTTATGTGTCAGCCTGGGATCGTTGGGGGTTCCTTGTTTTCTATCACAGCTTGGGTTGGGTACATTTTTCTGCCTGTTGGTTCAATGCGAGCTCCAACAAAGTAAAGCTTTGTGTGAGTGCAGACTGCTGGGCAGAAACGCATTTTGGTGCCTGCACAAATTGCTCTGGCCCAATATTACATCTGCATTTGCAAAGAAGCCCAGAGCGTGCTGGGTTTGAATTGATGGGCTCTTTTACTTTGTGTAAAAAATGTGCCTTGGCTTTTCCATCTTCAGACTTGTCCCACAGTGTCTTTATGTCCTTATCCATATGTATGATGTTCTGATATGTATTAGCATTGCTTTGTAATCTCACTCTTCTGAGCTGCTTGGGGATTCTGGAATGGCACTTGCAGGATATTTGTGAATTAAAATTACGAACTGGGCTGTTTGCTGGTTTATGCTTTTTGTTGCTGTTCACATTGCAACTCAAAAGATAGAAAGGCCTTAATGCACCTTTCGTGGCAGGGCCTGGAGCTTCAGCTTTCAGCCAGTAAATCAGTGCTCCATGCCACGCTTCTTGGCATCTTGTGTTGTGGGTTTAGGAGCTTAAAATTAATAGGAGCAAAATTCAAGCCTTGACAAGGAGAATTTCTGATTATTCAGAGTTTGTGTCAATGTCAGCTGGTAATTTTTACTGGTCAGCACCTTCCATTGTTGAAAATGTGTGTGAGCATAGAATCATAGAGTTAGTAAGGTTGGAAAGGATCATCAGGTCCAACCCTAAGCCATGTCTCTGAGCACATCTACGTGGTTTTTGAACACTTGCAGAGATGGTGGTTTCTCCACTTCCTCGGACAGCCTGTTCCAATGCCTGACAACCTTTTCAGTGAAGAAATATTTCCTGATATCCTGCTGTACATTCCACAGTGTCTCAGTGACTGAAAAGTGATGAAAGAGCTGGATTTGTATCATCTGATGCAAACAGCTCCCCATTGCATTCATATTTCTTTCTGGGAGCTTCTTGATTTAAGATAAATTATAAAACCAGTCATTTGCAGAGTAGACAGAGGAGGAAAAGGAGGAATTTCTTAATATTCAACTATAATTTGCTGTCTGGATGACTGTGAGTGTGAGCTGTGGTCACACATCTCTGGGTGTGTGACCTGCTCAGGCTCAGCTGGAGATGTGGTGGGATGGCAGTGGGGTTTCCTTCCCAAAACAAGAATGCCCAGCTGTGGCTCCTTACGTAAATATTTGCCTGGTTAGGGTGGTTTTGTTAGGGAGTGTGGTTGGAAGGGAGATCTCCCAAGCCTTATGAACATGCCCAAGGGATGTGGGAGACATTATTCATTATATCAGACTCGAGTTCATTATGCTGTCTCTCATATGAGTTAAAACAGCTCCTGAAGGCTGAAATAGCAGTTAGTTATTACAGGTACAGTGGTTTGGAAACAGCCAGAGATGGCAGAGGCCTGGCAGGATTGCACTGCTGCTGACAGTGCTGTCTGGCTTTGTGTAGGAAAACTCTGCTTTTCTGCTGTGCCCAGTCAGGTTTTAGATTAATAAAATGATGAGGTGGTCACAAGGTGCTTGTACAGTTAGAGATTTTAGTTGCCTTTTGCTTTTGTTTCTTGCATTATGCAGACCCCTGAAACTTGAATCAGCTCTGCTGATTAGCTCATCAAACAGATGAACTCTCAGCACCAAACTTTGATCTTTGCTGTGTTAGAGATTTAAATGATAAAGCGAGTCTGTGATTTTTCTGTTGAGGAGTCAGAAATAAAAAAAGTACAAATTTAAAGAACCCAGGAGGTTTCTCAGTAGTCTTAACGTTCTATTTATGGTACTTTATTTTGCAATATGCTCCACTTAAATCTCTAAATACCACCACTGAGCCTTGCAGGCAGAGACAGAGTGATGTGCTTTGTTTGCTCACACTCGGGCTGGGGGGAGGTATATTCAGAGAAAGCAAAAGTGAAGCACCACCTTGAGGCTTTCTTCCCATCATGACTGGCACAGGAGATCCCAGGGAGCAGCTTCCTGCCTTCCCAGCTAGTTAAGGGATGACAGGAATGCCTGCACTGGTTGCTGCTCCCACTGCTGTTGTTTGCTGCTCTGCTATGTTAGAAATTGGGAAGAAATCCTTCCCTGCGAGGGTGGGGAGGCCCTGGCACAGGTTGCCCAGAGAAGCTGTGGCTGCCCCTGGATCCCTGGAAGTGTCCAAGGCCAGGTTGGACGGGGCTTGGAGCAACCTGGGCTGGTGGAAGGTGTCCCTGCCCATGGCAGGGGAGTGGAACTGGATGATCTTTAAGGTCCCTTCCAACCCAAACCATTCTATGACACTTCTCAGCCCCTTTGTGGTGGGAGCAACAGCAAATCAAAGAGTGAAGGTTTCACGTCTCTGACTTAAAAATACCATTTTCAGAGGTAAAAGGCACCTTAACACAAGGAGCTGTGGCCACCAGGTCCCATTTGTTGCAGCCTTGTGTGCAGCACATCCTGCTGTCCCTGGGGGAGGGTGAAGATGCCTCATCCCAAGACTGAACCATTCCCCCGAGCCACGTTCAGTGCACAGACTGTGAATCAGGCCATGGTGAAACAGTGAATTTTACTTTACCGGCTCCTTGAATTTTTATGGTTTGAGGCTGAGAAAAGGATGAGTTACCTTCCTTATTTGTGAGGTGAGTTTTTAGAATTTACAGTTTATATGAGGGTGCTTTTAGATGGGCACTGCTAATTTCAACTGAAACTTAAAAACACAGAGATCAACAACTTAGAGGTAGTTTTCAGTTCGAAGTTAAAGGTAATTGAACTGGCTACAGGACAAAAACAAACCAGGTTTGAATTGAAGGCTGATTTTTGAATGATTGTAGGCTGTAGTAAGTAATATTAATTTAGTTTTGGAGGAGCTACAGTTCAGAAAGAACACATTTTATCCAGTGGCTGATGTTGGAATTACACAAGAAAAACTATCAGAGGGACTTTTTTCCCCCCCTCCTATTTTCAGTACCCAGGTACATAAATTAGACTAATCTGTCCAACTAAGTGACAGGGCTCTAATGTCTTCTTGGCATCTACAATAGCAAATGCAGGCTATTCTTTTTAAAAGTTTCAAACCAACATGTTCCCGAGATGTGGGAATTCTTCCAGGTCAGGAAATTGGCTTTGTTTGCAATGCAGAAAATATCTACTGCTTGTGTTACTAAATAGCCTGTAAGAAAATGTATTTAAACTAAAAACCAAAGCAAAACAAATGTTCCAAAGTGTTAAAATATAAAAACCCCAAACAAACAGGAAAATGAAAACAAACAAAAAACCCAACCAACCAACCAAAAACCAAACTAAACAAACAAAAAATCAAACCAGAACAAAAAAAAACCCAAACAAAACAACCCAATGCTGAAAAAATTGCCTCCCACACGAAATGAGTTTCATTACCTTGCTACTGTTTTTGTCTGAAGAGGGCAGAGGAGGATTTTTGCCTGAGGTTGCTCCTGTGCTTGCTTCTTTGACACCATTTTCCACCAGAGTCAGAACTGAATCCTCTCATGTCACCTCTGCAGATCAGAAGGAAGTAAAATGTGAGGCAATAACAATCCTCGGTTTGAATTTCGTGGCTTAGCATAGAACAAACATGACAGGGACAAGCTTCCTGTCTTATTTTTTTTTAAACTTAGGTGCTCAGGTGTTCTCCAAAGGTTTGTTTCATGTGGAATAAAACATACAACCTGAGCAAGTCAGGCTGCTTGTAGAGCCTGGATCCACCAGAGAGAGGAAACCAGGCACACACAGACACACACACACAAAGACACTCATGTGGGCTTTAGTAGTTGGGTTTTATAGACAGGAAAGTCAATGACACGTAGTAAATGTGACCTGACACACTTTAAATAACTTTGTGAGTTGGTGTTTGTCCATGTTTTGAAACGTGAAAGATTTTGGAATACGGGTGATCTTGGCAGAGCAAACCCTGAGTGTTTGATTGGCTCCAATATTGTCACTGAAGTGAGAAGAGGAATTGCATAAAGTGAAGCTTCAGTTCCTGGAAGAGGCTTGGGTGATATAAAGGTGCAGATAATTTGACATTTATCTGGTTTGGATTTTGATTCGTTTCTGTGGTTGTAGGTGCTCTGTTGATGGCATCGTGTGTGTGTATTCTGCATATCAGCCTGTAGGGAGGAATTCATTAATTTCCAAAGCTTTCAGGGAAACTGGAGCATCAGGAGAACAGGATTAGTGCTCAGCCAGGCAGCTCTGGTGGTGAGGAATTGGGCTCTTGGCTCTTCTTCCCCCCACACCATGCCCTGCCTGTCTGCATGGACCTGCAGAGACCCTTTCCCTCTGTTTTTTAGCACTTGTGCTCATAATTCCAGGAACAGCACTTTGCCTTTTTTAAGTCCCCATATGCACACAGCTTAAAGAATTAGGCCATATTTGCATCTCAGACCACAGAGGATGCAGAGCAGAATATAAAAATCCTTTTAACAGCAATATTTAACAACAAGACAGCATCTGTTTTGTCACAACCAGACACAGAATAGTAGCTAATTATCTTTTCTTAAAAAGAAAATCCTGAATGATCCTGGATCAGTGACCCTGAATCCATGGATGGTCCTTGAGTTTCAGGAGGGGGATTTAAATGGGAAACAAATCCAGTGCTGGATGATATGTAGGTGGGTGAAAGAGGAAGGAAAAAAAATGGCAAAAGGGATAAATTGAATGTGTCAGTACAAGCAAATGTACAACACTGCAGCATTAATATAGCACAGGGATGGGGCTGATGGTAATGGGAATCCATGGAAAAACAAGTCTGGGAAACAGCAGAGGTCTTTTTCACTATTAAGCCCATGAACCTTTAGGCTACTCTCTATTAAGGGCCCTCAATAAAACATTCTCAGGTGTTTCCAGACTACATTTTATGGCAGTGACCACAACAATATAGTGAAAGCATTGGCTGCATTTTATGGAGGCTTCTGCAAGCGTGAAATACTTGAGAAATACACTGGAGAAGTGCTTGAGAGCACTTTGGGTCTGCCCTCAGGCCACTGCTCTGATGCTGGGCTGCTCAATTCTCTCTTGTATTGGTAATCTCTCCTTCTTCTGTGTGCTGGGTTCCAGTCCTGCAGCACAGAAAATCAAACTGTCCTCCCTGACAGAGATCTTGGAGGAGTGTGTCCGTGCTGGATGGAGCTGGGGGGATGTCTGTCCTCTCAGCATCCTCTCCCCATCCCTTCTCTGGAACTGAAATAAAATTTAGCAATAGGTTTGCCTCGTTTTTGAGGGTGGCTGAAGTTGAATGTATTTTGATGAAGCAGTCCAAGAGAACTGCACTGCCTTGTTCTTTAAAAATCCTTCATTAAGCAGTTATTTCATTGCCCTGCAGGTCAGGGTTACAGACTGGTGGGTTTTTTCCCATCCATCCCTAGAAGTGATTGCTGAGTTTTAAGCAAGGTTTCTCTTTCCCTCTAGTGCTTTATATTAAATTATGCGAGCAATTGTGGTCTCTTTCCATATCATCACTTATGTTTCTCTAGCAGTTGCTTTTCAAACTGTATTTAACTGAAAGGGGCACATGGATTACTTTCAAACAAACTGCAGTTGGATGGGAAAAGGATTTGATGCAAATCCATTGTCTGACAGTTTGAGCCCTTCCTTGCTGTCCTTGTGGTCCCTCAAAAAACGCTGTCAATAGTTGATTTTTTTTTTTTTGGCTGAAGGGTCTTCTGCTTCTTATTCTGCTTCCTAAACGTTGAGTGAGTGCTTTGTATGTTTTTTGAATGTTTGGGAATCCCAGCGATTGGATTTGGAAGGAAATTTTGAGTGCTGCACTATGTTCCATTCTAAACTAAACACTTGTTTTCCTTTGCCCACAATAATCCCGGTTTAAAACCTTTGATTGTCATGAAATGTGAGAGCAAGTCCCTTGTGATCATACTATTCATGAAGTGCAAGATGAAGGATGACAAACACAGTTTCTTAGAGGACCCACATTGTACACAAGAATAACTGAACTGTTCCTGAGCATGTGGTAAAATAACTGGCACAAAGGGGATTATTGAATCACAGGAGGGGTTGGATGGGAAGGGACCTTAAAGATCATCTTGATCAACCCCCTGGCACGAGCAAGGACACCTTCCATTGTCCCAGCTTGCTCCAAACCTTGTCCAGCCTGGCCTTGGACACTTCCAGGGATGGGGCAGCCACAGCTTCTCTGGGCAACCTGTGCCAGGGCCTGGTTGGTGGTTTTTTTTGAGTCTGTGTATTCAGCCCTTATTGATTAGAAGGAGCATTTCCAGTCTGGGGGTGGAGAGATAATGTTTGTTCTGAAATGAACAGCTCATTTCACATATTTTCCTAGTGGGTAAAGAAGCTGGTGCTTAATATCAGTGTTGGTTCCTACCTGTACACAGAGAAATAATTTGAGTAGCTCAACTCAAATTATCCCACCTCAAATTGAAATACACTAAAAATCCCGTGCTCTGTATCATCTGCACGTGCTCAGTGAACTCCTGTGAACTGTATCTGAAGAATTTATTAAGAATGGAAGCAAAGAGGTCCTGCAGGGATTACTTTAAAAACCAGTAGAAATTAATAAAGAATTATGTCTACTCCTAAGGATTTTTAAGACCTCCCTATAAAATTCTATGGCAGGAATAAAATTAAGTGTTAGATTCTATACAATGATATGAAAACACTACATACAGAATGTAATAGAGAATTAGATATTTTCTAGGGCACTCTCTCATAAGGGATAACTAAACAGTCTGCCTGGACCTTTAATCAATAGGAAATTCAATTTGAAAAGGGAATAAAAGTGGCGACAACTTACCTGCAAAGAGAAAATCACAATGTATCACAGTCCTGGGAACATAAGCAGTTCTGAAGTAGAGCAGAAGTGTTTCAGCACCAGAAAATGACAGGGGGAAATGTCCTCTGGATGGTATTTGCACACCAGGGAAGAGCTGCTGTCAGAGTGCTCCAGAGTTTCATGGGGGAGTGAAGTCATCTCTGATACAGAATGTGCAATGAGGGAAGGGCAGGCTCCAGGCTCTGGAGAGTCAAATAGAGGTGACTTTTTTTTTTTTTTTTTTTTTTTTTAAATAGCCTCAATAATTTTACCTGTGTTCTTCATTCAGTGGTAGAGCAGTGACTGCCTTTCCACATGACTGCACCCGGGCAGAGCTGGGGAGAGACAATAATTCAAATGGCAGCAAACACAGTGAGTGCAGAGGTGTCAGAGCCTGTTCCAAATACACCCCTGTTCTGTGGGGGGAGTCAAAGAAAGGCTTAGATTGGAAAGGAACTTTAAATAGAGCAACTCATTCCAGCCCCTGCCATGGGCAGGGACACCTTCCACCAGCCCAGGTTGCTCCAAGCCCCGTCCAACCTGGCTTTGGACACTTCCAGGGATCCAGGGGCAGCCACAGCTTCTCTGGGCAACCTGTGCCAGGGCCTCCCCACCCTCCCAGGGAAGGATTTCTTCCTAACATCTAATCTAAAGCTATTCCCTGTCAGTTTGAACCCATTCCCCCTTGTTCTGCCACTCCAGGCCCTTGTAAATAGACCTTCTCCATCTTTCCTGTCGGCTCCTTCATGTACAGGAAGGCCACAGCCAGGTCACCCCAAAGCTTCTCCTTCCCAGGCTGAACAATCCCAATTCTCTCAGTCTTTCCTCACAGCAGAGCTGCTCCAGCCCTCTCATCCCCCCCTCCCCTGCTGCCCCCAGGGCTGGGGATGAGCCCAGGACACGGAGGGGGGTTCTGGGTTCCAGCACACAAGGCTGGGGCATGTCCAGCCTCTCACCCCCCAGCACCCCCAAGAACACTGCTTGCTTATTTTTGGAGAGCTCCTGGGCACAAACTGTCTTTGTTTGGGTTCTCATCTCTGCCCTTGAGGTTTTATTCTATCTGTAATTGCATAAATCCCAGATAATGTGTTAAAAACAACATCCAAGTTCACGGTCTGTGCTGTGCTGAGGGAGTTCCATTTTCAGTGATTCTTATTTTGAAGATGAAGCTCTCAAATATTTGCCAACAGTTGAGTTTGGTTTCTTCATCTGCTTTGTGAAATGACCAAAGTTGTCCTCCTTCTCCTGTTTTGAAAGGTTTAACCATTGTTAGAGAATTAGTACTAAAAGCATTTTTTTTCAGCTAACTGACCTTTTCCAATTCTCTTTACTGTAAATGCAAGTAATGTTCAAGTTTCTTTAGAGCTACAGTAGCTTCTTTAGAGCTACAATATAAAGAAATGTCAATGGCATCTTGCAGCTGATTTGATGCTTTAAAGGAGAGATATAAGAAAGCAAGAAATAAAGGGAAGAAAACAGGCAATTTCATGGGAAAGTGGGTACTTGGAGAGGTGCCTCTTATCTGTGCATGTCATTGTAGCACAGTCATACTGGTATTTTTTGATGTTGTGCTTTGTTTGTGCTTCATCCTGAATGTGGTGGATGAGATGTGTTTTAGTCCAGGATAATTCAAACCCCTTTGATCCTATTTTAAAAACTAATGGTTAAAGCTGGTGCATTGAAATATGACAAAGGTGTTCTAGAAGAAGGGCTCTCAAATGTCCTTGTGCCATTGACAGTATCTTAATAATATCCCACATCACATTAAAGTCATATAAATCATTTCCCCCTCCACCCTGTCCCTCTCCCACATCAGAAATGAGGTTGCTGCATACCTTTAAAATGTTTTTTTTTCCTGGAAAATGAAAGCAGAATCCTTCAGTAGCCAGTGTTTCAGATGGAGCCAGTGGCATGGTTTCAATAGTTCTTCTAGATTTAAAATAACTTCTGAACAAAATCCACAGGTTTTCAACATTTAGGCCAGCACTGTGAAGTAGAAAAGGGCAAAAGAAAAATAAAATACTCTTTTATTCTTTGGGCTGTGTTTTTAGCTGTAAATATTTTATAAAGCTCTGGCCAGCCAACAGGTAAATATCCAGTTTGCCCATTGTGACTAATTAGGGGATATCTGAGCTTTCTGCTGGCACAAATGACCAGGAGCACAGCAAAGAGACATTCCTTATTGACTTGTGCCACTTTACGTTTTTACCTTTCTGCTGTGCTGCTGCAGACAACATTAGATGTCTGTCTGCTCCCACCAAAATCTAATTGAGCTTCCTGGTCTGGTGCTAATAATGTTACAATAGATGGGCTCCGACTCTGCTTCCACTCCCTGTGTATTTAAAACTGAACAAACAATGAGAAGCGAGCAGAATATCTGTATTTTATAGCTGTAGCCATTGGCAAGAGCAGTGTGTGTGAGTCTGTAAATTCTGTTTGATGTTGTTGGGTCTCTTCTGTGGCAGCGAGGTTGAAATGAAGGAGTTTTGCTGCAGAGAATCCAGGCAGGAATTACACACCAGCCCAGTGGTGCTGAGATATGGGAAGGTGGCCACAGCTTTGAAACCAAGATGTTCTCTTTGTTTTCCTTTCTCCTTCCTTGAAGACTGGGGAAAATATTTGAATCTAACTTGGTTAGATTCCACCTGCATTGTCTTTTTTTTCACTGTGCAAATAACTTGCTAGGGGAAAACGTGGCTGGAGAAGATGGGGTTTTTTTATGTGCCTTTGAAGATGTAAAAACAGCAAATGGAGCCTGCAGTGGCATAAACATCAAAGATCAGGCCAAGGAAAATCAAAGCATTTCTTTGAGTATATCAGCTTGCTCATAAATTGAAATGTGTATCCTCAACACTGGGCACCTTACTATTGTTTGTGCTGCCACCTAAAGATAAAAGGATGTGCAGTACTTAAAAACTGCTTTTACTACGGAATTCTACATCTCCATTCTAAACCAGCAGTTTTGCCTAACTATGCCAAACCTTTTTTCCTTCAATATCCTGTTTTTAAAAGTTTGGGAGCACAGCCAGCAACCTTCTTGCTGAAAATTATGAAGAAACCAGTCACTATCATCCCCAAAACTGGTAGTGGGTGTTGGTAGCAATCAGTTTGGCTGGTTGAATTATTATTATTATTGATCTTGGTACCACAATATTTTGTTATCAGATATTAAATGTCACTATACTTACATAGAGAGCGTATCATCTGTAATTGAATAGTTCAGTATTAAAAGCATAGTTGTACTACTTTTGCTGAGTCTTCTGGGCTTCTGGTTCCTGTTAATGTGCAGGGGGAGATGTGGGCATGGCTTTGCTGAGGGGGGAGGAGGAAAGAGGAATATCCCACCAGGAGCTGGCCATGGATGTGGTGGGCAGTAGAGATTGTCAGTGGTAACACAGCAAACCCCCCCCAGCTCCTGCATCCCAGCCTTTTCCTTGTCTCCCAGACTTACTCCCGTGTCAGGGCACTCAAGGATTAATATTAATGTCAGTGGGACATGCACATTATATTTTTTTATTATGGTTATGAACATTTTCTTCTTTATGGCTTTTCTGAGAAGCAGGTGGACCTCTGTGAGTTTGACCTTCTATTGGCCACTACATTCAGTGTGTCCCAAACTGAATCTCCCTGTTTTGAGGGCAATGATCTTGTAGGGGCAAGAGAAAGATCCTTCTCCTTACAATGCTGAGAGTGAACTCCTGGGTATTGAACCTGAGGTGTTAATAGGGCAGGTGTTGGTTTCTTCAAGGAAGAGCAAAATGCTGGTTTTACACAATTTTATGTGATGATTATCTCTGGATGTTCTAAACCACTGGGTATTAACCACTGGGTTTTTTGGTTGGTTGTTGTTTTGGTTTTTGAGGTTTGGGGGGCTTTTCAAAAACAATTTTGTGAGTTAAGTGTATTTTATACAATACCACCTACTGCTATTTATTGCTTATAACACTGGTTTTATTTTGATATGATTGTGTTTCTGCTGAAATCTTGTTTCTTCAATAATTTTCAAATTGCTTTACTCTCTGTGGCTATTGCTCAAGTTTCTGTGCCTCCAGAAATATTCCCCCAGTGCCAGGGGAAATTGTTGATGTTGAACTGATAAGAATGAAAAGAAGAAAAGGAACAACTTGGACACCCTGACAGTACAATACCAGTTTGAGAGCTGTGCCCTGTTAGATCTGTGCTGCTGGCTCTGGAGTGGTGTCTCTGCCAGCCTGGCCTGCAGAACCAAAGCTCAGTGTGATCCACTAGTTTTATTTTTTATATAAATGAGAACGTTCCTCTTCTGTTCCCTCACACACACCTTGCCCAAACGCAGCTCAACCCCTTTAATGCCTCTCCTTTGGCTTTGATGGAGTTAGGAAGGTGTGATAAATGGAGAGTGATGTTTGTTTCTTTGCTGCTCTTGCAATCACCCAGGGTTGGCCCATGGTCCTGCTTTTCATGGTTGGGCATCCATGCAGATGCTGAAAGCTCATTAGGTGCTTGAGCCAGTCACCATTTGCACTGCCTGAATTGAACACCTTATTTCGTTTTCCCTGACTCACCTCAAAAGCTTTTCTCTTGTCCCCTGAGGATTTTACAGCTGTCAAAGGCTGCACAGTAATACTCTTGAACACAAGGTCAGAGTTTTTATAAGTGATTGGATTGGGAGAAAGAGGAAAGACTGCGTGAGATTGGATCCTTCTGCCAGGCCAGATGAGTTGGCAATGTCTTTCCAAATGAGCTGGTCCACACTGGAGCATTGCTGCCTGTCCTGCAGCTGCCCAGGGCTGCACTTTTCCTGTTGAACAAGTTTTCTGGTGCGTTTCTGAGAGTTAATGAAATGTGTTTTCCTGTCAGCTGATGCTCATCAAGCAGGTTCTTCATCACATTCAGAAGAAGCTCCTGCTGGTTTGAAGCTTTTCTGTTGCCTGTGGGTCAGGGATGGATGCTTCCATCCAAGGATTTCTGTAATCCTGCTGCCGTGGGGGGCAGGAATTCCCTCTCATCAAACTTCACACAGGGTTCACAACTCGCTTTGGTTCCTGTGGATGTCACCCTTCGTGTGCAGCAAGTCCCTTTTGTTAGGTTTTTCTTCTGATCTGTCATCCTGAACGTGCTTTGATACGGAATTTGTCTCACCAAAACCAGAGAGAAAGGAATGTGATGTCACTTAGAAACAGCTTCTGTTTCTGAGGGACAAGGTGCTGTCCACTGCTCTTCTCATGTGTTGTGTTATTCCCTGGAAGAACTGTAACTATATAACAAAGCTGAGGAACACCTATTTCTGACAGTACAACAAACTTGATTTTCAGAGTTGTTTATTAAAAACCCAATTGTGAAACTACCAGCACTATTCAGAGTGCACACGGAGATATAACCTAATTCCAAGTAGATTATTATCTTGCTGAACCAGTGTTTTGTGTCATTTTTTGTCACTTCCAATGAAATAGAAAGCTAATACAATTATCTAGGTGTATGAACTGGAGAAAAATCACTTCTTTCTTATACCATGCTTTGCTAGAAAAAAAAAAATCTGTTCTTTTCCTAAGAAATAAGCCATGGAAGTGAGAGGTCTCAAAGCAAGAGAACCTTGAACCAGGGTGCTGGACTTGCACATAGATGCAAAGCAGCACTGAACTAAAATCTGCCTCCACACCTCCCAGGGTCTGTAGTGAAGGATTCAGGGTGTTTGGTAAGTTAATATTGTTTTATGAAGATTTTTCTGGTTTTGTCCAGAGTCTCCAAGTCTCGTGGTTGATCAAAACTTTTCCACAGCTTCACGTGCAAGGAAATATCTGCATTTCTGTGCCTGTGGATGGGAAAAGTTGGTGTCAGATTCCATCATTGTTAAGCTACAATTAAAAAACTTCCAGACTCTTAATTTTGTGCCTCGTGGGCTTGACAAGTTTGGAGAAGACATGTTCATTTAAGGAAAAGAGAATTAAAAACCAAATTTTATTTGCCTGTTGTTTGTGAGATAGTCATCAGTCTCTGTACAGGGGAGGTCTGGGCTGCTTTTGAACTGGGCAAATTACAGCAGGATCCAGGAAAATCTTCCTTTTTTATTTTTCTTTTTTTTTTTTGAAAAATCGTGCATTTTGTCTGTGACCTGGAGGAGTTTGTTTGTTGCCAAGTTCCTCTTTTTATTCTCCTCTTAACTGACCCAGAATGTGCATTTACAAATGAAACATTATTATCTACCTAGAAATGACTCTCCCTCTCAGTGCTGACAACAGCTCTAATCCGGGTACTTCTTGGGGAAAATGCACAGTTCATTCTAGTCCTGTTTCAAAGAATGCCCACTGGGTCAGAAAAAAAGGATCAGACATCCTAAAGCAATGCAGGGATTACAGGTATGATTGCTGGGAGATCAGACTCACTGTCCTGTATGGCAAAGTAAATCATCTGAGCAGTTCAGAGTTCCTTTTTCATCCCCTGTGCTGACTGCAGGGCTTTGATCAAAAATCTCTTTTGAGAAGCGTTTCCCAAGATTTTTTTCACTGTTATGTGTTTAAAAAAAAAAAAAAAAAGGTGTGTTGTGTGTTTTGGGAAGAGTTAGAATTAGGTAGGGTGTTGCTATTTTAAATGCAAAACTCACATTATATGAAATTCAGAGTTAAACCTCATGTCTCAGAGACCTTGAGCTCTACGCCTGCATCACTGGAAAATGTTTAGAAACTCAACTGTTTGAGAGAATCCAGAGTTCACTGAAGTTCAGTGGTGTTTTCCTGCAGTGCCTTCACACTGTAATCTGCTTTTGCCATTAATCTGCAGTATCAGTGCTCAGAAATACATGTGGTGCTGCTTCTTCAGGCAGAGGCAATACATTTGGTTTTAGGGACTATTTCTTATGTAAGTTCAGAGGGTTATTTAATGCAAAATCCTGGTGGTTACACAGTTAATACAACAGTTGCCAACACAATTGTGAATGCTCTTGATGCAACTGGCAAAAAAACCCCCAAACCCCAACCTAAACCACACACAAACAGAAAAGGGGAATGTACAGGTGTCACAGCACATGTTTGGAGGTGAAAGTTGTAGCTTCCAAAATGAAAGCCTCATTTGCAGCTCTGTAGTTCAAGTTGCCATCAACTTAGAAGAAGAAATGACTTTGGCCTCTGGAGTAAGAAGTGTGGGCTCTGAAAAACTGGGGGAGGGGAAGAAAAGGGCTAAAATGCTGTTTTATGCTTTAGGCAGTGTAAATTTAGGAGTTTGAAGTGTGAATGGGGGAGATGGTTCTTTCTGTTGGGTGGGGATTGCATCAGGTTACAAAACCCATGGAACTGCCTCATTTTGGTTTGCTTCAGTAGGAAAGTGGTGACTTGAACAGGAGGAAGATTATTTTCTGGTGTAACCTGTAGCTGTGGAACTTATAGGGACATGGAAGGAGACAAAGGGGCAGTAGAGAGCAACTGTAATATTGTTGGGGTGAATCAATAACATCCTTCAGTGACGAGGTGAACCCACCTCGATTTATCTCCTCTCACCTGAAAGTGCTCCTGCTTGGTCTACATGTGAAAAAATGCTTGCAGTTGTTACTCTCATGCAGTGCTACAGGATATTGGTTTTGTTTTCCTTCCAAATCTGTCAACTTACCATATTTTTGAGCAATAAAACACTTGTGTTTCTCCTTTAGTTGCAAAGTCCTTGCTCCTTTTGCACTGAATATATAATGAATCCTGCAAATATGCTGGAGTGGGTCCTGAGTTTTGAGCCATCACAAACTGTGAGGGCTGAGGCTCTACTCTTCCTGCTGCTTTCCTCATATTCTGCACAAACAACAGTCCCTTCTGACTCGCTCAGAGTTGTGGGACTGCCTTGCTGTGTCTTTGGTTAATTATGTAAATGAGCATTAACTAAATGGAAATCTTATTTCTGCGCTGTGTTACCTGGACAGCCCCGTCCTTGGAATGTGTCTAAAATGACCAAAGTGAACTCTCCTTCAGGACAGTGAGCTGTTAAGCAGGAAGGAAGGAAAAGGCAAAATGAAAAGCCCCAAAAGAACTCCCCACCCAGTGGGCACATTTCTGTCTGTGTGTATTTAAGGGCAGGTTCTAACAAGAAACCCTTTGAGCTCCTCCAGCAGATCTCCTCTGTCCTACCTCGATCCGTGACTTGTGTAATGGTTGAACTGGGTCCTGAAGAGGTGACATTACACACTGTAGACCAGTCTTTGAAGTGCACTGTGCAAACCTGGCCAGCAGGTGTTTTGGGAACAACACAAAATGATAAAAAACGGGCTAAATATCGCCCCAAGGCTTTCTCCTTGTCACTGTTGCTGTCAGCTCTTGCTCCAAGGCAAACCTGAGATGCTGTAATCACTGTTTAAGAGACTCTCTGAGTCTCAGTACAATGTGCCTTGAGTTGAATGAGTTTGGAATGTGCTGAGAGACTGTCTCTTTATGACCCTTTTAACCCCATAAAAAGTGTTGCCTGTTGTCCTGGAGATACCTGTGTGTCCTCTGACAAGGATTTCTGAATAATTTCTGGTTTTCTTTGTGACGTGAAGCTCTTGAGCAGAGTTTCTCTTAACACAGTTATCTCTTGACTGTCATAAGACTTTAATAATGTTTGAACTGAAGAACCCAATCCAGTTTTGGACACTACAGAGTTACATGTGGAGAGCAACAGAAAGAACCCAAAGGAAAACAGTCAGAGCAAACTGGAAGGCAGGGTTTAATCATTAGAACAGTTTTGTTGAGATGACAGCACATAAAGAACATAATATTCCTCAAGAACATAAAAGGAAAGAAGAGAATAATCTCTTCCATGTGTCTGCAGTGGACAGGAATAGAAGTAAATCAGGTTAAACAGCAGCAAGAAAGATTCAATTTAGGCTTTAAGAAAAAGTTTTTAACATTAGGGCTACTGAAGCACTTGACTGGATTGTGTGAAGAGGTTGTGTCACCATCTGTCAGGGGTGACACAGCTAAAGATGATTATGGGGTGTGTAATGTAGGAAGGCTCTTTCCCATCTGGTTTTTCTGTGTCTCTTCTCACTCTGTGCCTCACAGGTAATTGGAGCCCGTTGATTAATGAAATGACAGTACTTTTGCAAAGTGGGTGGTTTTATAGATGCTGATAAAGACCAGGAGGGGAGGGCTTGGGAGGCACATCTCACCTGCTTGGAGCTGATTTACAGCCCCACATCTGCCCTGCACAGGTCACACCTTGGTCAGTGACTGCCTTCAGCATAACCAAGCTCAGTGCAGAGCTTTGGAGGCTTTAGAGGAAGGGATTTCCTTCCTGCACCCAAATAAATTCGGATTTAAACCACCAAGAGGGGTCTGATAACCTTCCTTTGGGTATGAGTTGACTTCACAGAAAAACTGGTGGAGGAGAGCCCTGCAATTTAGCCTGAAATTAATACATGAAAGCTTTGATTGTATAATCCGTATCTGTAACTTCTGCTTCAAGATCCATTTGGCAAAATTGGAACTGTGCTCTGAAATATAATTTACTGCCGTGCAAGAATTAAAGGACATCAACAAAATAAGATAAATTATATTCTTTACCTAGGGAAATTTTTAGGTAGTAGTGCTTGGAGATGTGTGTATTTATAATTAAATGCCCAATTTAATCTGAGCTTCTCACCTGGATAATTAAGTAATAAAGACACATCAGACAGTGCATTTCTGGGTGCTTATAACATGAGTTGGGTGGTACTATAAGGCAAGAGACCAAAGGTTAAGTGGCTTAAACCAGCTGAGAAATGAATTAATACCTGGAAACTTGCTGCCTAGAGTGGTTTGTTGCCATTGAGAACTGGACTTGTACATGGAACTAGGGAAAATGGGTCATTTTATTGGGAATTTCACACAGTGTGGCTGACAGCTTTAGGATTCCTCAACAGTATGTGCATCAAGTGCCATCAGAGGATCATTTCAGGCTTCAGTGTATTAATTTAGGATGACAATCTAAAGGGACAGTGCTGGTTTTAAGGGTCTCAGATGGCTGTAGAATAAAGCATGAGAATGCAATAATATTTCTCCCCTTCATCTTCTTCCTGTTGTTCCCTTCTTGTGCTTCCCTTCACGTTTTTTTTCAAACCCCAAAGAGTTACTTACATATTCCACTGATAGTATGCCCCTTATACCTATAACAATATAGTGAATGTATATGCATCTTGCTTGCAGTTTTTATCTCTAAATCTGTAAGACTTCTCTTAATAAATCCCAAGTTACTGGGTAGCCCTGTGACTTCACTGAGCTCTGGGTTCTCTGGGTACCACTGGGAGAGAAACACTGCACAGTAAAAAGCATCCTGTGCTTGGTGTTAAGTAGAAAACAGTGCTGAGTGTTTAACAGCTTTGTGATTCTGTGTGTTCACTTCCTAAAACAACCAACAGCAGAGTCTTTTCTCTTGTGTCCAGCTTTCCACCAGAGCTCTCGTGGTAATGGAGTTAATCTGGATTTACAGCCACGTAGGAAAATCTGAAAAAAAACCCTGAGCCATTATGGTGTATTTTGACAAATGAAACCATTAAACTTTTTGGTGGGTTATTTTTCCCTTTTGATTCATTCAAGACTTATGTTCTTCATTTCCCTCTGTTCCCATGCACATCCCCAGAATGCATCTCTAAATTTTTGTTTTCTGATTACTGCGAGGTAATGGATTCCTAGACTAGCACAGATACCCACGTGCAGCTTCATGTCAGTGGGGACTTGATGAGAGCTGCAGAGATGATAGTTTTAGCTGTCACCAAAGCTGTGATGCCTGTCTGTTTATTTTTGGTTGGATGAAATATAATTGCTCTTCTGGCTGACATTAATAAATGGTGTTGACTGGAATGTGTTCTTCTGATTGCTGCAATGAATGACACGTATCAGGTGCTGATTTTTGACTGTGAAACAAGTATCAGGAGAAAGTAATTATTAGTCTCTTGCAATGATGTGAGAATTAGACCCTATAAAATGGGAGTAAAGAGGGGTCTCATGCTCTTTAGTGTTTAGTGAGGGTGAAGAAAGATTAACAGCAAACAAATTAAATTCCTGCTCCCACCATAGGATGTGTGCTTATTTTTTAATGCTAAATATCACTAGAAGACATGAAACTGAGATGATGTGTACAATAACACAAGAACTTTTGAATTAAATCAAATTTATTCAGAATCCTCTGTTTCACTGTTCCTTAATGCAAAACTGACATAGCACAGATGTGATTGAGCTGAGATTTGGGAGGCACTGAATGTCTTTGGTTACGTTTTGGCCCAAGTTCTGCTTCATTTGAATAAACAACCTTTGGAAGGGCCTTTGAGGAAGTGATTGAAAGGGAGAGATTAGAATTTCCTTGCCATTTCCAAAAAGAAATGTATTCCAAGCTCTCCCTCTTTCTGCCTGCAGTGTCTGAACGTGTCACCCTTTCTCTTGAGGCTCTGCAAATGTTCTGCCCAGCACTCAACTCATCCTCCTCTGTGATGGATTTCTAAATTTACTTCCTAATGATTTATTTGTGACGTTTTTCCATACTTACTCATGTTCCTATAATAATGCCTAAATTTGTGAACCAAAATGCATCCTCAAGTACTTTTTTTTTAAAGGAATCTTGAGGTACTGAGTTCAAAATGAGAGCAAAAAGAGGCTTGCAAATGCCTGTTTCCCAGCATGAATGGAGTACCTGATAGCTTCCTTTGGATTTTCCAGACATCTTCCTCACACACACCTCTCCTGCGTGCAAGACTTCCCTGTTTAATAACTATTGAGTTTTCCATTGCTCACTTAATCTCACTTAAATTATTTTATAACTTAGTAAGACGATTTTATTTGTTTTATTTGTTGCACTTCACAGTCACCACTTTGGGAGTGCTGCAGATCCAACTAAAATGTTGGTAATCAGGAACAGTGGATTTTTTGCCAGCTGTTTTTTTTTTTTCTTGTGTTGCTTTTATACTATTTTTTCACATTTACTCACATAATATTCCAAATATGACTTCTGGACCTAACAATCTTATGAGTTAGGAGGCTTATCTAATGCTCTGGTTCAAAGCATGGAGAGGGGAGAAATGTTTCTGGACATATAATAGTAATAATAATAATAATAATCAGTCATTATCTTCAAGGTGATGGAAAACTGGAAGGCTTTGAAATAATAGCACTCAAAATGCTCAGGGAAATCAAAGGAGATGTTGTGGGCTTAAAGAGGTAATTAGACACGTTGTGCCTCTGGTGGGCAACATCTGGGCAGAAAGTAGAAAAAATCATATATAATGTAGGCATTTGTAAACACTTAAGGGGAAGAATGTAGGCTGATACCAAGAGTATAACTATGAATAGCTGAATGGAAATTAAGAAAGGAAAAAAGCAAACTAATTCCATTAAACCTCAGTCTTGGGAAATGGATTAGAATTAGTAGCCTCTTTGCCTCGGGCATTTAAGCTTAGCATGGAAATTGTGGTGCCAGATCATTTCCTGCACTGTGCTTTCCAAGGCAGAGGAGATTATCCTAATGATCTGTGGGCCCCAGGCATTTCCAAGTTAAACTTCTTGGTTCACATAAACAGAATGCTTTGGAAAAGATGAATATTTATGTTTTCCTGCTACCTTTGCTGCTGTTTGTTGATGTCCAAGACTCCAGTATTTGTGCTGGAACATAAGGATATCTCATGGAAACTTGTTTTAGGAATAGGGATTCTGCTTCTGAACCTGAAATGTGCTGGCTGGGACCTGTAATTTGAGGGATGTGTGATGACACGTGTCTTTGCTCATGGAGTAGCTGTACACACACTTGGGTTTCTTCAGAGCAGTTTTTGAGTTAAAAGTCTTTGGGTAGCAGGTGGCCAAGAAAAAGTCTCAGGAAAAGCTGTATTTAAAGGTACATGTGTTGTAACACGTGGTTTGAGGACTTGCAGGCTTGATGTGATTGATCTCATTGGTACCTCTTCCAGGAATTTCCATCTCTGGTCTCGTCCCTTCTGGTGCCATCCATGCTATTGATCCCACAGGGAGGGTCAATCACAGATCAGGAGCTGCTAATCTACAAACCTCCTTTCAGTCTCCAGAACTCCTGAAACCCCTAATGAGAAATCTGAGTGTCATTAGTGACTGAACACAGAAATATCCAAGGCATTGTCCAGGGACCATCAGAAACCAGCCCTGTCAGTGCCAGCAAACCTTCCTGATGTCACTGCTTGCAAGGACTTTTTAAGGCTGCTTTGAGGAAATGATTTTGGATGTGTTGCTTCCTCACCCTGAGATTTTTGCTCTTTGGTCACATTTCTCATGCAATGATCTTGGTACTGTCTGCATAATGCACATTTGGGATACAGTTTTCTAATACTTTGGGAGAAAAGTGAGGACTTTAGACCTATTTTTTGTTTTAGTTTCTCTAGATGTGCTTCTTATATATTGTTTAGTTTGTAGCATAATGTTATACACAAGTTCCTATAACCTGAATGCAAAGGAAGCTGTGAAAGTAGATTGAAATGAATATCTTCAGTTTGCATTCAAATGCAGGAGGAAACTATTCAAGACAAATGCCATACTGCAGATTGCATCCCAGCAATCCAGTGCATTCCTGATTAGCAAGGGAGATTCCAGAGCTTTTGTGCCTCCCACAGCAGGGCAATTACACAGCAGCCACCCACCCCTGAGCCCAAGCATGGAATTGAAAAGCCACAAGTACATTGAAGAGCCACCCGTTTCCTTTTAGGATTACAGAAGGATGTAAATATCTCACTTCAGGAAAATGTTAAGAGCACACCAAATATTTGCTGATTCAGGAGCAATTTATCTCCAGGGTTACCTGCCCTGTGCAGCAGGAGGAGTAAAACACAGCCTGAAATATTTTGTGAGCAGCGTGGAAACCTCAGAAAGTTGGCAGGGGCTCTCCCTTGGGAGCACATCCTGTGCTCCATCTCACACACAGGCATGTCCTTCCTCAGGATTCCCTGCCCTGCTCGTTGCATATGAAAATTGATAAATATTGGAGACACTTTAAGGGCACATTCAGATCTGGAGAGCTGGAGACAGTCAACTCTGATTTCTTCTTGAGCTGGCTGGAACAGAAGGATTGTCCTCTGAACTAGGGGCAAAGTGTGTTTTCAGTGTCAGCTGTTGAAAACTTGGGGAGCAGCGATTTTGGAAGGAGTTTGTCTCAAGGCAGATTTATGTCCTGGGGCTGTGCTGAAGGGCAGACTTGCATTTTTGACAAATGGGACCATCGTGCTTTTTGAGTAATGCTTCTGAAAAGTGCCTTTTAAAGAGCTTCCCATTCTATTAGAACCATTTGAGATTTAAAATAGATCAGTATAAATACACCAACATCTGTGATTATCAGCTGACAAAAGATTTGCCTGCTTTGGACAAAATAACATCTGAATACGAAGTTCAGACCTTCCTATTAAAAATGATGGAAGCAAAATAACCAAAAAGCAGTATGGAAGTGCTAAATGGTAAGACTGCTGTTTTAATAATATTTTGGCTTGTCTTAATCTCAGAATTCAATGGCAAATACAGAAATTTCCAGGGATTTGCAGGAGGGGCCTCCACAGGGTGGACAAGCCCGGAGCCAAGGGAGAGGCAGGGAAGGATCAGACAGTGCCCTTGCTGGAAAGGCAGAGTCCCACAGCACCTGGAGAAGCCAAGCCCAATGTGCCTGGTCATGGGAATCAGGGTCAGGAGACAGCTGGAAGTGCCACCAAGTCCATGGCACTGAGCCAGACCTGAGGGCAGAGCCAGAAAGTTCAGTCGGGTTCAGGTGAGTGAGGTGCAGGCGGAGCTGCCACCAGGGGAAAAAAGGGATGAACTTGGATGCTGATCCAAGGGCACAGGTGCCACCTGCTGAGGGTGGCCCTGGGCAGCAGAACTCCTGCAAAGCACTGGCAGGGATTAAGCTGCAACTTGGCTTCCTACGCAGGTTCCATTCATAAAAACCCCCCTCCGAGGGCTGGCACAGCACAGAGAGGAGCTCCAAATACCAACGTCTGTTAATGTTTGTGCTTCTTGTCTACACAGAGGGCTTCTGCTGCCTTTCATCAGCGTGACACGCTCATCAAAGAGAGCTGCTTTTATTCCCATTTGATTACTATTGCAGTTTTGGACTAGGAAAAGCAAGTTTAGAGATAAAAGCAGACTGTCGGCAGTGACAGAGTTGTTTCCCTCTGTCTGTCGTTAGCTGGAGACAGATCTCTGAGCATTGATGCTCAAGTGACAAATTCAACACATGGGCCAGGCTTGTTCTGTCATTTCATGCTCCTGAACACAGCTTTTTGGGGCATAAGTTCTTTCTGGGTGGTGAGTCCTGTACAGGAGCCACTTCATTCCTGCAGTTTTAGTAACATCCATGAGCTGCCCCAGAGCTTTTGTTAAAATTGGAGTTACTCCATTCACTGAGGCAGAAACCCCAGCTCTGTCATGGTTCAGGGCCTGGGAGGGGAGCAGATCCCCCCAGATAACCAGTGTATATTCCTACTGCTTCTGATTCAGCAGCGGGATTTTCCCAAACTGTCTGACCTTTTACAGGAATTTTAGATGAAAGTTGGAAGCTTCCAAGCATGAAGCAGAATGACTGTCTTCTAATGCAATGATGACAATGTTTATAGTTTCAAAGGGCCAACCCTTTTTTCCTGCTCAACCTGAGGAATACTTTTTTCTGCTGGATACGGGTAGAAATTGAAATTTGGGGCCGTTTAAATGTTCCCTTTTAGCCTGTCATGCTCACTTAGGGCTATTGATGGATAGCAGACTTAAGATTTAAGTGTTTTCTAGGTGAAAAGTTTAAAAGTTCTAGGTGGAAAAAGAAACCAACAACCCTAGCAAGGAACAGGAAGAGTATTTTTACCTTACTCTCTATTCTAAGAATGAAATTTGTCCTTCAGAGCATCACTTTCTGAGCATGCAGCCTCCATCTCTTATGTCTTTACATACAGCTCTCTACAGCTAATTTGGTGTGTTCTTTTTTATTCTTTTGAAGCATTAGACACAAAACAAGAGGGGGGAAAAAAGGCAGTTACAGACTTCTATCAAACGTGTTAGTTTTGTACCTCTATTCAAAGCACAGACATCAAGTTTCTTAGTTCCTTTTGCAACAGGCTCAGTGTATTGTAGGCAAAAATATCATTATAATTGCAGCCCTTATCTTCCCAGGGACACTTTTATCATATTTGCATATTGAAGTAGTTTTGATCTGTTTTCTATCTGAATCCTGTGGATCTTTATGCATATGTAATGCTTACTTGCATAAGAAAATCCATGCTGGAATCAAGTCTCAGCTGCTGAGTGATGCATTTGATCTGCTGCACCATCAAGTTACTCATTATTGATGTATTTGGTTTTGGGACTGGCATCTCAGTTGCTCTCAGACATAATCCAGGATACAGAAAGACAGCATGGGTTTGGGTTGGAAGGGAACGTAAAGATCATCTCATTCCACCCCCTGCCATGGGCAGGGACACCTTCCACCAGCCCAGGTTGCTCCAAGCCCCGTCCAACCTGGCCTTGGGCACTTCCAGGGATGGGGCAGCCACAGCTTCTCTGGGCAACCTGTGCCAGGGCCTCCCCACCCTCACAGGGAAGAATTTCTTCCCAATATCCCATCTAACCCTGCCCTCTGGCAGTGGGAAGCCATTCCCCCTTGTTCTGTCCCTCCATCCCTTGTCCCCAGTCCCTCTCCAGCTCTCCTGGAGCCCCTTTAGGCCCTGCAAGGGGCTCTCAGGTCTCCCTGGAGCCTTCTCTTCTCCAGGTGAGCCCCCCCAGCTCTCCCAGCCTGGCTCCAGAGCTGAAGGTCTTCATCCCTCTGATCATCTTTGTGGCCTCCTCTGGACTCACTCCAACATGTCCATGTCCATCCTGTGCTGGGGCCCCAGAACTGGAGGCAGTGCTCACATACTGCTCCTTCTTCCCAGATTCTGAGCTGGCCATGGCCATGGACACATGGAGCAGATCCACCTCCCAGTGTGCTGCTGGTGCAGACACTGAGCAGTCAGGTGCAAGCTCTGCTCTCAGCTTCCCACCCTGCCTGATGAGCAGTCCAGGATTAAGTGGCAAGTCTGGCTTTTTTTATCACAAGGAAGTGCAAGATTGGAAATGCCAAAAATGTATTCTTATGCAAAGGCTGGTATTTCAGCTGATGAGCTAAATAAGACTGACTTAGGGTTATTTCTACCTGGGTATTAATTTCTGCTTATAATAGAAGCACCAGACATGTGCTGGCCAGTGCAGCTGAATGCAGCTTTATTTCACGTCTCAGAGCCATCTCCTGGCAAGTTGGATTTGTCACATTTTGGATAGGAGGATTATCTTCACAAGAGTATTACCCCTGTAGCTGAAAATTTCTGGTTCTTAATTTCTGGTTCCTCTTTCTTCATGCTTTCCTTGTTTCCTGGCTGATGGACTGTATGATCACAGTACGGTGTGTGTTTTTTAGCTCTTTGATAGCAATGCCTGCTGCTAGTGGAGACATGCTCAAGTTAGTTTTAAACTGCCTGTTGGAAGCACATCCCAGAAGAGAATGGGATTCAACAGAAGAAAACAACCCTGTATTTAATGAATTTATGCAGTGACATTTACAGTGTTATGGAGTTTCAGTGGCTGCACTCCTAGGGATGAACAGTCCCTGCATTTTAAAGCTGAGTTGGTATGAGTAAGTGAATAAACATGTGGCAAGCACCCTCATTGCACCCTCCTTTGCACCCTCATTGCTGGAGATTAAATCTTCCTTTAGGAAGGAACAGAAAGGAAGGAAGCCCTTTTAGTAAGTGATGAGGTGTGTGTGTGCTTTGACAGCGTGGCAGGTGATGTGAGGAAACTCTTCATTGCTTTGTACTTCCTCCAAATTATCCCCAAAGACCTTTGTAGTATCAGTGGTTCCTTTGCTTTGCTTTGCTTCAGATATAAATGGATTAAGCCTTAACACTAATTGATATGTTTTATACATGGACATGTAAAAAAGGATTTCACACATTCTGAGTCTAAACTGCAGGGGTGTCAGGCCACCTAAAGTTTGGAATTTTGAGTGAACCAGAGCTCAGATGTGGCACTGGGGGACGTGGATTAGTGGTGGGCTTGGCTGGGCTGAGTTACTGGTTGGACTTGGTGATTTTAGAGGGCTTTTCCAACCCTCACAAATCTGTTCTCTGGTACCTCATGTGGCACAATGACCTCTTTGTTTGCAGGGTGGAAGGTTTATCTGTAGGCACTGGGAGATCCTAGTTTAGTGAAGTTGAGGCCTGTAGCCCCTGGTGTTGATGCCTTTAAGGAACTTGATGAGATGGGAGACCCTGCCCAGTGCAAGGGTTGTTGCTTTGTGTTCTGTTCCCAAGCTGACACCTGGGAATGGAGGCTGGACAGGCTCCTCCAATGAGGCAGCCTGTGTTATTCCAGCTGATGAATTCATTCCAGCCAACTGCAAGACCTGTTGCAGCAGTAATACCTTTGACAAAAATTGGAGTTAAACCACTGTGAGTTGGTAGAGAAATCTCCTTATACTGCTCCTTGTGTAATAACATTAACTTCTCTCTTGGTGTCCTTGTGCAGCAGTTGCTATGGAAGTGTCTGAAGAGATGAGCACTGTGTGGGTAATCTGTAATTTAGAGCTGTTCTCAGGGCTTTTTAGTCTCCTTCACTAACCCTTCCATGACCAGTTGGCTTCCTATTAAATACACATTCCTGGGATCATCTTTACCACGCCCAGTAGTTGGCACAAAGTGTGATAATCACACCTTGATATTCCCATCATACACTGTGAGAAGGTAGCAACTTTTTTATGTCCCAGGTGGCTGATGCCTGGCACAGTTATTTCACAGAACCCTGCCCCTGTCTCTCCTGTGTCAGTGTAATGGCAAAGGTCATCTTCTGAGCAAAATGTATAAATTTTGGTTCTCATTGGAAAGGGGTGTCTTGGGTGCCATCACTTCCTCACTGGTATTTATGGGGATGGGAGCCTCTGTGTTTTATTTCTGTGTTATGCAGTGGTTTTCACCCAGTAACATCGCAAATCACTGCAACCATTAAAAAATGGAGAGTTCTAATGTGGAAAGAGAAGTCACAAAAAAATTAGTCAGAACTTAGTTCAGTCAGAGAGTCTGAGCTGTGTCTGGTGCATCTGCTATGAACTGTAACTTTTACTTCAAGGTCTTTTCTCAGGTCTTTTTAACATTTTCACTTCAATTCATGTAACTGAAAACTGTCTTTGACACCATCAAGTCTCATTGTCTCATATTGCTACCCATTATTATGTAAAATCTTTTTTCATACAATTACTGAGGTCGACTTTGAAAACTAAATAGATTTATTTCTTTTTTAGCTACACTTAAATCAGAAGGTTATTTCTCCTGGCATTTGGAAATACAAGAGTGTATTTTTAATGCTTTAGTGGTTGTTACTTGTCCTTCATTATCCAATGGAAATAAGAAATTAAAGGTAGATGGTTCTTTCCCCATCCACAAGCCATCTTCCCCAAGGATCAGATCACTGGATTATATTTTCTCTAATTTTGGACAGGTTGATTCCCCAGCACTGGCTGATCTGGGTTCATTTCCTATCACAGCAGCTAAAATTGGGAAAACATTGGGGAAAGAAATTAGGTTTATGATTCTTAGTCCTGGCTGGTCTTATCTACTGCCTGTCTTTTACATAGAAGGTACCCCCACTACTCTGTGGCTCCAGGAAAAAATCTTTCCTGTCTGGAAGTGCTGGAGGTAAAACAAACAGGATAGGAACACCAATGCCATCCCAGAGATGAAGGGCACTGGGATTTATTGGAGATACTTTGCTGAGTTCATTCTTTATCTGAAAGCCACCAGTGCCACACATCTTGTGACTGTGTTAAATACTCTTTTTTTGGGATAATGGGATGTTATCCAGGGCAGAAAGGATTCCAAGGCTTTCATTTTCTTCAGTGCTTAGGGCAGAGTATGCCATGCCATTTATGTGAGTTAAACTGGTGTAGAAGGATGCTCCAGAGCAGGATTTCTAACTGAAATAACTAAGTTTTGGCTGTTTTCCATATGGAATCATGAAGATACTGGAAAACTGAGCTGAGAAAGAGCAGAATGTCACAAACAGAGCTGCAGGCTGAGCCTGTAGACAGACTGCAGGTAGCACATGCCTTGGATGGGATGGGTACCCAGCCAGTGAGCTGTGCTCAGGCACCTGGTGCTGCCTGGAAATACCCCAGGCACTATTTGTGGGACAGATCACAAATTAAAATCCCAAACCTTGTTCTGCTACGGGGAGAAAAAAAATCCCCAGTGTGTTCTGCAATTCATCATCCTGTGAAGCAGCTGCACGTCCTGTGTTGCTTCTCATTCCACCAAGAAGGCCATTTAGTTGCTTAAGTTACAGCATAAAGTTATTCTACACTTTTACTGCTTTTTGCTACTTTCTCTTCACATAATTTCTGAGTGAAACAATTCCATTTGGCTGATTGATTCAGGAATTTGACTGTCACATTCGAGGCGTGACATTTGAAAACTCACACTAATGGACTTGAAATGTTTTGCTGGAAGTTTTAAAGTGGTTTTTTTGTGATGTTGAGGTGGAGCACTAATATCCCTTTGGGTAAAATCTATTGCCCCTAGAAACAATATTTTAAAGTTCACTAATATTCATGACTACCTTCCCCTTGTAATTGCTCACTAAAAGAAAACCAATATGCTTTACAGACTGGTTGGAAACAGCTTTTCAAAGACCTGATTTTTATAACAATCTGTGGCAAAGATAAAAGTAGTTTCAGAGCAGATGAATAGTAAAAATGCACTGCAATAAGCTGGAACTCCAGTGCTCCATCTCTGCAGAGTGTTTTTCTGGTCCCATCTCTGGCTAAGCCTGATGCTGCTGGGAATCCAAAGCTCAGTCTGACTCACATCTGTAGGCAAGGCTGAGGAAACAGCTATTAGTCCAAAATGCAAATTGGAAGTGCAAGCATTTATTTAAATTCATCATTTTAGTTCCTATAACTTTAACCAAGCTCACGTTGTCATGCTGGCAGTGGATATGTGGCTGCCAGTAAAGTTGTCTCTTTGCTAAGATTTTAAACTGAGCTGTGATCACTGAGGGCACCTTCTGCAAGTTGAACTGTGGTCGTAATGTCCTGCCACATAAAACACAAGGGCCATTATCCCAGTGCACTGTTCGTTATGAAATCACCTTACTGGAGATTTGAGAGTGTGGATTTTCGTCTTGGAGGGCCTGAAGTTTTGCCTGATGACTGTGCAGCAAATAAATGGGGAGGAGCACCAGTCAGCTCCTGATTCCATCTGCCTCTCGAGCCAGCAAGGTCCTGGTTCCAGATGCTGCACTGGCTGTGATGTGTGGCAAAATCAAAATCATGTGAGTCCACGTCAGGCTGAAAACAGAGGGTTGGCAGTTAAAAGTATCTAGGTTTGTTTCTTGCCAGCAGGCCGTGAAAAGCTTTTAGTGGAGAATGAAACCGGCAAAATGACACTTTCATGGTTTCTCGACCACCACATTTTAAGCTCTTCAACAGTGCTACAGGTTAGCAGGGGAAATTCTGCGCTGTGTTTGTGTTTGTTAGTGGTGATAAATCACTAATCACATCAACAATTACCAGGCAGCTCACCTGATAAAAAGGAGGCGAAGTCAGAAAGCTGCTGCAGACTGTCACTGCTCAAGGACAAATAATGTGCTTTATAGGGAATACACTTCAGCCAGGATAATTAGGGAAAACACAGACAAGAGCTGTATGTCTGCTGGAGTTACCCTCTGCTGCTGCTCTCAGAGGGCTCTCTCGAAAATCGGATCTGTAATGGATGTTATGCAGATTTGAAAGAAAATTCGAAACACGCGACTTTTTATCTGCTTTTGATGTTCCATTCAGCCGCTTTCATCTCCGAGGATAAAAGTAATTGAACAATAATCCCAAGGAGAGTCAAATACACAAATCAATAAACTGCCCTCACAGGAGAATTTATTTTGATGAGCACACTGGTACCTCTCCCTGGGCTTCCAGGAGGTGCCTTGTTCTCTCTGTGCAGGCAGTGGGGCCTGGGCTGGGACACAGACAGTGAAGGAGGAGGATGTTCTTGCTCAGTGGCACCAGGCAAGAACAGCTTTTGGCCTCCTTTGAGTGACATCCTAAATCTTAACTGAGCGTTGAAAGCCTGTCACTGTCTTTTTATTTTTGTGTTCTTTTGGGAAGTGTAATGAAAGCAAAGGGCCAGTGCTTCCATTAGATATAGGAAGAGTGCAGGCTGGTTTTAGGCTTCCTCTGTTGGGTGGTTTCCTGCCTTGTGTGGGGTGTGTGGAGGAATTTTTCATCCTTTGTGTTCCTTTCTCTGCAGTTTTTGTTTTCCAGTGATCTTGGATTTATTTTTTTTTTTAATCTATTATGATTTATTTTTCCTAACTATTCCAGCAGCATTCTTTAATAAATCACAGAATCACAGGGTGGTTGGAGGGGGCCACAGAGGGTCACCTGGTCCCACCTCCCTGCTCCAGCAGGGTCATCCCAGAGCACATGGCACAGGATTGTGTCCAGATGGGTCTGGAATATCTCCAGTGAGGGAGACTCCACACCTCCTCTGGTCTCTGTTCAGAGCTCAGTCACTGCTCAGCGAAGAACTTCTACCTCATGTTCAGGTGGAGCTTCAACTGGACCCAACACTCAGTTGCTTCACTTCAGAGCTGTGAAGCTCTTGGATTTTGAGTTTCAGAGGAGATTTTCTGAAGATGAAGGAAGAGAAAGTGGCTGTATCTGTAAATATTGAGAGAGTAGAGCTGAATGGATCCCATTTGGAGATCATGGGTGTTTCTAATCTGCTCCCCAAGATAAATTATAACCATCTAGGCAGCAAATGCTCACACATCTCCTGTAGGAATACTGTTATTTTAATAGCCAAGCAGTAACTGTTTTTTCTCTGCCCTTCTTTCTTGCCCTTTACTCTGAACAGGAGGAAATCATTAACAGCTAGAGAACAACCAACCATCAAACTGATGCTTTTCCAGCACTTGTTCTAGGTAGGAATATTAGAGGAGAATGAGATTAGGAACACAGAATGTTCTTTGTATAAATTCAGTGGTATATTAAATGAACAAAAAATGACTTACCATAAATGCTGTTAAAACTTGCAGAGCTGTGGTGCCAAGCTGTGGCAGTAGTTATTGGAATGTTTCAGTAACCTATTAACAGACCTTTTCTTAGAAACTCTTAGCTTTCCCTACTACGCTTTCAGCAAATGGATTTCCAATAAGCATCCACCTCCTTTCTCCTCTCTCCATTTCCAAATGAACTCTTTCAGGGCACAGTGGTGCGTTTGTGTGGAAGTGGCTTTGCAGAGGAACTGAAAGGCAGGATCTGGATCAGTTCCCTGCTGGAGCTTTGCAATACCCCTGGAAAGTGTCGTGATCTGTATTTGGTGCCCAGAGCGTTGCTTGAGCTGCTGAGGGGAAAACTAATCTCTTGGGCTTTCACTGGCAGCACTGTCTCATGGACTGATCCTAATGGGGTGGAAATGAGCTCAGCTGCCTAATTCTGTTAAAAACATAGGCTTTTTTTTCACACATGAATGCCCATCTACTTCCTTCTAGCCTTGCTGTTGAAGCCATGGCAGCAAAGAATCAAGTCACAGTTGCTGAAAACAGAACACACTGCTTTTTTTCCACTTCAGTTCTTTATTTATTTATTTATACACAGCCAGTGGAAGAGACTCAATTCACCCAGAAAAAAACCAACATTTTAAACTATAAAGATATTGATGTGGACAAATGAGCTTTCCCCTAGCTTTTAGGGCATGACTAACTTGCTCATTAGCATTGTAATTCTAAGTAGTGCTGTAAACCTTGTTTTACCCTCTCTGTTTCAGAAGCCACAGAGGAGGGCAGTGCTCCCTCAGAACCAGACGTGGCTCTTGGCAATCCAGCCTCATCCAGCTGTGATCCATGTGCATGCAGATAGTGCATTCCAAGATCTTCCACGGGCTGCTGTGGTTTTGTGTTGGAGTTGGGGGTTGTAGTAACACACAGCTCTTTGACCATGGTGAATGCCATCCACTTTCCCAGCTAGGGGATGACCAATTCCCTGGTTTTACCTGTGGGACATGAGAGAAGGAAGCAGAGCTGTAAATCAGCCTCTGCATTTCCATCTGTCTGTAAATGAGCAGTCAAGGTGCTCTGGGATGTGGTTTAGTGGGCTTGGTGGTGTTTGGTCAAAGGTTGGGGTTGATGATCTTGGAGGTCTTCTCCAAACTTAATGATTTTATGACCATTTTCTGTTTTATAAGCAGTCCAGAGCTCCGCTTGTACCTTTAGGTTCACTGGGGTTGACCTTTCTGTCTGTGCTCATTAAAAGCAGGGCTCAGTTTGTACAGCCTGGAGAAGAAGAGTCTGAGGGGAGACCTCACCATGGCCTTACAAGCTTTCTCATGAGGGCAAGCAGAGGGGCAGGCACTGATCTCTTCTCTCTGTGACCAGTGACAGGACCCAAGGGGACGGTTGGAGTTTTGTCAGGGGGAGTTTCAGTTGGATTTTGGGAGAAAGTTCTTCCCCCAGAGGGTGGCCAGGCACTGGAAGAGGCTCCCCAGGGCAGTGGTCACAGCCCCAGTGCTGTCAGAGTTGAAGGAGCACATGGTGGGATCCTTGGGGATGTTTTGTGCAGGGCCAGGAGTTGGACTCGATGACCCTTGTGGGTCCCTTTCAGCTCAGGATATTCTGCGATTCCATGAATTTTTTTTTTTTAGTTCCCAGATAAATGTACCCATAGGATACATAGGAATATATAGGAAACCTTATAAACTGAACACCAGCACGTGGATATTGGTCTTTTTTGCATCCTCCCTAATTTTTCCTTCCGAAGGGTGCACAAAGTTTGCTCCTGGCAGGCTCTGGTCTCATGCCCTGAGGGAGCTGTGGATGTTCCTCTGGCAGAACCGGCTGGGTGGGGGGAGGACCTGTGCCTGTGTGGGCGAGCACACGAGTTCAGGCTGTCAGGTCCCTTGTAAGAGACTTCCACGACTTAATTAAATGCTGCTAATACTCTTGTAAAACTGGAGCTGCTCACTAATCGCTTGCTTTGCTATGCAAATGAGCTGAGAAGTGGTTTAAAGGATGTGTCCAGGCCTCCACAGCAAATAGGGATTAGGGAATGGGAAGTTACAGCTTTCTTTTAGGAGGCAGTGTTTGGGAAAAGAGCACAGAAATATTTTGATATTCTTTGGCGAACAATTCTAATTCTTGGGGTCTGGTTGTGAGTTTGGGGGGCTTTTTTGTTTGTTTGTTTAAAAAAAAAACCTCAAAACCAGAAGTTCCTCAAAGTTGATGAGGTTAAGTGATATGAAGTTCTCCTGGGGGATTTTCATGGATAAAATCCACTCTGCTGTGGGGCTGCTGGAATGTTCACCAGCTCCTCAGCCTTCCTGTTGGAGCAGCGCCTTGGCCCTTGGAGACTCCTCCCCCCTGCCCTGTGGAGCATTAACCAGCAAACAAACCCCATGGGAATGGTTTGAAACTATAAAATTCTCCCCTGTGAGGGTGGTGAGGCCCTGGCACAGGTTGCCCAGAGAAGCTGTGGCTGCCCCATCCCTGCAAGTGTCCAAGGCCAGGTTGGACGGGGCTTGGAGCAACCTGGGCTAGTGGAAGGAGTCCCTGCCCATGGCAGGGGGTGGAATGGGATGGGCTTTAAGGTCCCTTCCAACCCAAACCATTCCCTGGTTCTGTACATGATAATAGAAACCCATAGATGAGCAGTGGGGCCATGTGGCAGCAGGGACATTACAGGTATTAGGAACAACTGGGAATCGTTTGGAATTGAGTCATTTTCTGAGCAGGCAGTTAATCCAGCTGCATTTAAAAACTAAACAAAAAGGCTGCTGAGTTTTAAGAGTTATGCTTGGACTAAGAGAATGGCTTGGATTTCAATGAGACTTAAATACATGTCTGTTGGGGGTATTAACAAGACTGCTGTAATCCTGACACTGCTGTATATTCAGATTACACTGAGAGCCCTGGCTGGGTTAGGAGATAGATTTTTTTTTTTTTTTTTAATAGTCTTGACAGTGTTTCTGAGGAACTGGTTTATCTGTGTTTTCTTGTACATAATGCCTGTATTGAAATCCTTTCAGGGTATTTTCTTAGTGTCACGCTGATCAGATATAAATGTGTTAAAGAAGTGCTGGTCCTGCCCCTCACACTCTGCTCTCCTCTCACTTCCCTCAGGCATAAAGTGGCTCTGCTTTATTTTTGTTTGTGCTGAAATGCAAACACAGCCTGGAAAAAGGGCGATTATTGGGCTAAATGCAGTGCATTGATTTTGTTCAGAGCAAACTCTTATCTGTCCTCCACTGCCCAAAGAGTGTCTCCAGCACTAGGAAATGCATATTTGTTCCAATTTGTACATTCCCATAAGAGTTAACCATCCATGGCTTTAATGGGCTCGCACTGCTGACTCCAACACCCCGGTGCAAGGAGGACATGAGCATGCAATTAGACTTAAACAGCTGCTCAGAAATTGGATCTAGACCCTTTATAAACGTGTTTCTGGAATACCTTGCAACCAGGGCTCAGCTGAAGGAATTTCAGCATCTCTTAGTCTAGTTAATGAAATAACTGGGGAAAAAAAAACAAACAGTTGACATGGGGTTATATCTGTGTTCTCTTCCACTGGCTCAACCTCCAACCACATGCTCCCGAGGAATCCCCATTTGCCAAACATTACTGTGACTGTGGCATATTCTGTGTTGCTTTAAGTAATTACCCAGTCTCGGCAGTCTTAGAAATTGAAAATTTTGGGACTGTTTTACTGGGTTTTCATCATTGTTCATGTTACTATGATAATTATTGGTATTGTTTTCTGCCAATAAGGCAGCCTGTGGAGAGCAAATCCCTCCAGATGTCATCAAGGCCAGGGAATCAGCTAGTCCCCATCACACAGAGATTCCTCGTGTCTGACTACCCACAGCTGGTGAGCAAGGGAGTCACTGCTGCTCCTACATCTTGAGGAAAATGGACAAGAATGCCAGAATGGGTCAGGCTGGAAGGGACCACCTCCCTGCTCCAGCAGGGTCATCCCAGAGCACATGGCACAGGATTGTGTCCAGAGGGTTCTGGAATGTCTCCAGTGAGGAGACCCCACACCCTCTCTGGTCTCTGTTCAGAGCTCAGTCACTGCCCAGCAAAGAGGTTCTTCCTCATGTCCAGGTGGAGCTTCCTGGGCATCAGTTCCTGCCTGTTCCTCCTGTGCCATTGCTGGGCCCCCCCAGCAGAGCCTGGTCCATCCTCTGCCCCCTCCTGCAGCCCCTGACACACCCTGGGGAGGGCCCCTCTCAGTGTCTGCTCTGGAGGCTGAACAGCCCCAGCTCCCTCAGCCTTTCCTGCTCAGAGAGGTCATGGATCACTGAAGTCCAACTCCTGATGCTCCAGTCCCTTCATCATCTCTGGAGCCTCTGCTGGACCCGCTCCAAGAGCTCCATGTCCCTCTTGTCCTGAGGATCCCAGAGCTGGACACGGCACCCAGCTGTGCCTCACAGGGCCGAGCAGAGGGGCAGGATCCCCTCCCTGACCTGCTGTCGAGGCCTCAAGTGGTTTAGGACAATTTGGATATTTCAGTAGTGCTCACAAAGCCAAGGTTTCATCAAACAGCAGCTCCTTGTGCTACTAAATTTTCCTAAAAGAGAAAATATTTTTTTTTTTTTTTAATTTAGGATTCTGAAAGAACATTGAGAATTTCTCTTGCAGGTTGCACAGACAGAAAAAGAAGCCACAGTAACAAATGAGAGAAAACCTATTGGCAAGAGTAGTGCTTTTTCTCTGCTGCTCAGAATACTTGAACAGCCTCCTGACTGTGTGGAGGAAGCTTCTCTTTTCCCTACTATTTTGATTTCCTTATTTATTTTTATGGAGATAATTTATGTTTTGTCAGGAACTGGCTTTTTGTTATTCTCAATCTCCTCCACTTAGTCCATTTGAAGGTAACAGCAAAGTACACAGAGGAAGAGGTAATACAAATAAATGCATGTACATGTTAGTAAAGCAAATAGTTGAAATAAATACTTTATTTATGCATAATGAAATAAATCTGTAAAAGCAGATGTTTTACTTTTGTTTGACAAAAACCAAGTGGTTTTAGCTGCTTTCTAATCTCACTTTCATTAGCATATTTAATAATGCTATTGTATTTAATCATCAGAATGCTCAGTAATGTACATTGTGTTCCCAGCCATGGAATTCCACTGCTATGTGTATCCATGATAGATGTTTTTAATAAAATCAGTAATTATCCTTTATTGTTGTTTTAAATTGTTATTTTTAAGTTTGTCGGAGCACAACAGTTTTTAGGTATAAGAGAAAGAAAGCTTTCATTTTGCCATTTCATAATTTAGTGAAAAAAATTCCCTTTTAAACAGATGCTAATAAACCTTTTTTTAAAAAGCAGTGCTTAATTATCTTGAAGTTGTTTACAAGTGGAGATTTGGCAGCTCAGCTCTGGCTGGAGCAGTGCTGGGGCAGGTGTTGGGAAGGCTGTGCTGGTGGCTCAGGTCTTGTTCTCCACAGCCTTTGCTTTCCTGGGACCTTGGAGATTTGATCTGTGAGCGTGACAAGCATGTTTTGTAACAAATAGAAAGATCCAGATAAGTCTGGGCTCTATTTAATGACATTTGGATTGGTTTTCCCTTGTTTCATTTGATTGTTTAACAAGGTTGAAGTCTGAGATCAGAGGATGTTTTATGGGATTTGTAATGTATCAAGTATTTTATTTTCCTTTTTGAATTTTCAAATCTTTGGTTTCTTTCGGTGCAGAATTCCAAGTAAAATTTGCAACAGAAACAAACCCAGAACAATCAAAAAATGAAGGTGATGTGCTGTGAACCGAACTAAAACCGTGGTGTTAACTGTTGAGAGAGCTCAGTTCCTGGCTTATCTCAGCACACAGTCCATTATCTAACTTAATTCACATTTCTTTTATAATAGATTCATCTGTGTGGCAGCACTCCTCCTTTTCCAGTGCTCAGAGAATGCCCTAAAATAGAGTTCACCCTCTAAGGACACCTTTTCCTTTGTACCTGGCTTGGGCTTTGGTTGATTGTAGGCATCTCACAAACGGGGTTGGTTGTTCTGTGGTGATTTTATTGTATCAGTCTCACTCCTTTTTTCTCTTGTCTCTGTTGCAAGTCTTCTCTCAGAACATCCCTTTCTGTATAATAGCCTGCTTTCAGCTCTGTCTGCACAGTTTTTTGAACCAGTAGAATATCTTTAAAAGAAAGCAAAAATTAGACCAAATATTAGGGAGATGGTCCTTCTGCAGAGAAGGGCAAAGCTTTCCCAGTGTTGAAAGACTAGTGAACTCTGTTTAATCAGTGTTTTTATCTGCCATGTCTGAAAAGGTATTTATAGTATTTATGCCACATTTGGGCTCAGAGGCATTGAAATGTGATGGGCAGCAGCTGTGACGCTCAGCAGAGAAACTGTCACACAAAGCCACGTTGTACTTCAGGGATGGGCAGAGTTGTCCATCATTCAGAAGTGTCCATGCATAGGACATGGATACAGGAGGTGTTTATGGGACAATGCATCTGTCAGGATCTCTTGGCAGAGATGAACAGCACAGGCTGTAGAGTCACTTGTTTTCCTCTCAACCATCACACTTAATTTTGCATTTAAGGCAAACCACTTAAATGGTTTTGCTCGGTATGTCTTGCTATATTTTTTGATAGTAGATGTGTTTCCCTAGGCTTGTTTCGTCCTGTGGAAATTTAAGGAGGAAGAGGGAGTGAGTAAAGGGGAGAAGGCTTCAACTTTTATCTAGTGTAAAATCATCGGTGGACACATTTCTGTTGGTTTTTCACCTGTAGAAGAAGAGCAATGTCTTTGAAAAACACAAAGGAAACCTCCTAACTGTTGATTCAAGGCCAGGTTGGACAGGGCTTGGAGCAAGCTGGTCTGGTGGAAGGTGTCCCTGCCCATGGCAGGGGGAGGAACAAGCTGAGCTTTAAGGTCCCTGCCAATCCGAGCTGGGACCTTTCAGTGATTCTGTGATAGGAGTTTTGTTGCTGTTGCTTGAAAAGTGGCCACTGTTCAAATTTATTGTGAGAGTGAAATATTCTGTGCAGTTCTCCACCATTCTGTGATCCTGCCAGATTTATATTTTGTAAGTGGAAATGAATTTAAATATTTTTCTGAGCTACAGAGAGAGGTTGTACCGTGCTGGTAGTTGGGAGAGCACAAGATTTGGTGGCCTTACTAACCACCAATGCACCCAGTTTTCCACTGATATCCTCCCAATGTGGCTGGAGGAGGGGCTGGGGACGTCACTGGGGTGCCCAGATGTTGGTTGGCCTGCACTGGCTGGAGTGACTGGCTGGTGAGCTCTGCTGTGGGTGTGCTGGGGGAAGGCACAAATCATGCTTACACCTCTTTTCTTTCTCTTTCTGTATCAGAAAACATCAGCTCAGGATTCACATGCAGCTGCTGCTCATGTCACGCTCATTTTTCTTCCCTTTGTGCATTCTCAGCCCCTGTAACCTGCTGCTGGGAAACAGAATTTAATCAGTGGACACCTGCACTGCTAATAAACTCTGCCTCCTGTTCTCCAGAGGGTCAGGAGACACAGGCACAGGGCCCCAGATGAGTACAGACACCTTCCACTCCTGTCATGTCTTTACTGACAGCAGTAATCTCTTGCAATTAGGCTCCTGCAGCAGGTATTTAACCCAGGGGCAGCAGCTGATTGTCTGTATTTAAGTTCCCTCCTGTTGAGCTCTGTGTTCAAACCCCAGTGTGTCACCACGGCTTCCTTTGCTCTCTGTTCTCCTGGTGGAGGGGTACAAAGCCATGACAATTGGTATTGATAATCTGAATCAACCTTTTCTTTTCTACACCTCACCTGGAGCATGAGGACACCAGTGAACAGAATGAGCTCTGTGACACTCAGTAAGGAAAGAGCAAAACCAGCCCTAAAAGTCAACTTTTCTGTGAAATTTGGATGGCAGAATAAGCAGTGTCTGAACAGTGCACGTCACTGTTGGGCCAACAGTGTCTCCTTACCTGGACTGAGGACACAGGGTACCACTGAAGGATCACTGGGAGGGTTTGCTTCATTCAGGCCACTTGGAATCACTGAATCATTTAGGTTGGACAAGGCCTCTAAGATCATCAAGTCTAAACTCATCACTAAACCAATGTCCCCAAATGCCACATCTGCACATCTTTTAAATGCCTCCAGGGATGGTGACTCCACCACTTCCCTGACCACCCTTTCCCTGAAGAAACATTCCCAGTATCCCATCTGAACCTCCCCTGGTGCACCTTGAGGCAGTTTCCTCTCATCCTGTCCCTTGTTCCCTGGGAGCAGAGCCTGACCCCCTCCAGCTCCCCCCTCCTGTCAGGATGTTGCAGAGCCAGAAGGTCCCCCCTGAGCCTCCTTTTCTCCAGGCTGAGCCCCCCCAGCTCCCTCAGCTGCTCCTCAGCAGCCTCGTGCTCCAGACCCCTCTGGACTTTCCCATCCCAAGCGCTCACAAAGGTTCCCGGCTGCTGAGTGTTCGCAGCAGCCCACCAGGGTAGTGACAGGTAGCAAAGCATCAGTGGGTGATGTGGAATGGAAAAATAACCGTTCAGTCCTGGACTTTGATGTGAACTTTCAAAATGTAATTAGTGGTTCAGCTGGGCTGAAATAAAAATGTGCATTTGCACGGTGAAGTCCCAGAGGCTGCAATTTTCCTTGCGTGGGTTCAAGACTTGTTGCAGCAGGTTGGTGGCAGCTCTCTCCTTGCTCTGGCCTCTTAAGAATTCCCTCTGGCTTTTTTCCCCAAGGTCTCAGGACAGTTAGAAAATTTTACTTCAGTTTATGCAGGTTACATTGATGTCTTTTTATATCTGATCTCTTAACTACTCAAATTGGGCCAGTCTGTTTCTGTCCTGCTTTGATGGGTAGCTTTGTGTAGTTGAAGCTGAGATCCATACTGGCAGCTTTTATGCCACTAGCCAAGTACAAAGTTATTAATTTTCAGGCATTTTCTTGGATTATTTGAAAGCTATAATTCCAAGAATACAGAAGTGGAGACGTTTGTCCAGTTTCAAATATTCACCACTACCAGAGGATTGTAGACAAATTATAAACACTTTTTCTGGGAAAACAAGTCATTAACAGATTATGAAAAATGGATGTTGTTAGACAGTCAAACCCCAGGGATAGGTACTACAGACCTTTTGAGACTGAATACTTACAAAGCTGACGTGGAGAAGGAATTCAATGGAGAGGACAGTAGGACCACTGTCCTTTAAAAACAGCAGTACAAAATCTCAGCTTTGAAAATGAGGTTTCAATGGTTTCTGCTACAGAGAAAATCACTGTAGCAACAGGAAAACATTTTCAAAATTATATAGTCTCAGTTTTCAGGAAAAAAAGGAGATTGAAACTGAGAGAAGGGAACTGAAGAGAATGTAAAGCTTTCCTGGGCCAGCTTCTGTTTGTTGATCTAATTCCAGTTTGGTTTCTTTCTCTCTAACCTAAAATTTAACTTGTTTTTACTTATGAACTTATTTTTTTTTAGGTTTTTTTTCCATCTGATGCATCTTGCAATGTCTTGGGCTTACCTTTACTGTTTCAGAGGCTGTTGATTGATCTGTGAAAGATTTCACAGAACCATTCTTTTGGTCACCTCATTTATCTCCACAGTTCATTTGCAGGAATGTGCCTTCCATGGATTTATAGTAAATGGCTGCTCAGCACCTAATGCTAGGTATATGTGTGTGTATTTATGCATAGGAACTTCCTAATCTCTAAATGACATTTTTTTTTTAACACAGAGTAGTAAATACTCTTATTTAGGAGGTATTTTCTCGATGCTACAGGATTGACATGATTTATGTGGAAACCTAAACCACTTGCTAACTTTAGACCCCTGGTCTTTTAATATCCATCCTATTTCCAAAGTGTCTGCATATGTGTGTGCCTATATAAAGATGCAGAATAGTTTCCCATTGCCAGTCTTTATGGGATTTTTAGCAGTAATTCAGAATATGTAGGTAGTTACAGTGTATTTTCTGCTCTTGCATGAGTAGATTGAAGTCAGTATGGCTGGTGCTTTACTTTCAGGAATTACTAGAAGGCTTTTTTTTCTACTTGAATTATCTTTCAAATAAGTGTGACTAGTAGTCAGGAGTTCTTCCAACTTTTTTGTTCCCATGAAAATGTTCCTTTCATAGGTCAAAGTCGTGAGAGAACACGAGAAGTGGGCAGAACCCTGAATTGTGCCATAAATCAAGAAACTTTACGTGAAATTACGTATTTTCTAATTACCTTGCTTAGATATATATCGAGCAAAAAAGCAAATACAAGTTGAGCTGTACAAGTTGAAAAACTGTCAGATAAACAAACTGTGACATCTGTAGTATTATCACCATCTGACTTATCTCAAACACTGATTTTACTCACTCATCCTTCATTCTTTATATCCACATGTCTAGCAGTACATGCATTTATATTTTATATAAAGGGCAGAGTGTAGTCAGAGCATCTGAGTTATGCTGTTAAAAATAAATTAAGGAACAGCAGGTGAAAATGATTCCTACACATGAATATTCAAAGTGTACCTCAGCCAGACACTGCAGAAAGAATAATAAAGAGCAGAGAAACTTTGGTGGGACCAAGGCGTGGAGATGATCTGAGATGAAAGTTTTATTGGCACAAGGTTGAGATGGCTCAGAAAACTTAGTCCAGGAGTGGCAGGATCTGCTTGAACACCCCACTGCCAGAACATTCAAGTGTCTGACAGATGAGGGGACAGCAGCACTGGGATGTTGGAAGCCCAACAGTCAGGTTTTTAGTCTTAATTCTTGTGCTTTTGGGCTTCAGTCTCTAAGCAGAATGAGTTCGAGGGCAACAGGAGGGTGTAGGGACTACAGAGCTGAATTGGAAGCTGAAAGACTTAAGTGCATTCCTTCTCTGGGGGCCATTTCCTGTGTGTTTGCATCACTTAGGGTTGGACTCACCAAACTCCTTGGGCACTGTCAAGTAGACCCTCAACTACTATTATTTTTGCTTTTTTTTTTTTTTTTAGAAGAATGAAGAAAGTGTAACTTTCCCACCCCTTACCTGATGGGATCACGTTGCCATTGTCAGATTCAGTGAGGTTTCACAGCAATCAGGAGCATGACCACTGTTCAGGGCCTTGTGAGAGGAGATTTTCAGGGAAAACTCCGGAGCCAGAATGCATTTGTAGATCTGAAATCCATCTCCTGTCACTCATACGCTGCACAGACAAGAGCATTCCCAACCATGGAGTGCTGGGATACTCTGGACATGCAAAATGAAGCACACTAATGGATGACTGACTCGTTTTAATATCAAGGTGTGGTTTTTTTGTCTTTTCCTGCCCCGCAGATCCCGTGCACGGCCCCCAGAACGTGGAGGTGGTGGACATTCGGTCGCGGCAGCTGACGCTGCAGTGGGAGCCCTTCGGCTACGCCGTGACCCGCTGCCACAGCTACAACCTCACCGTGCAGTACCAGTACGTGTTCAACCAGCAGAAGTTCGAGGCCGAGGAGCTCATCCAGACCTCCTCCCACTACACCCTGCGGGGTCTGCGGCCCTTCATGACCATCAGGCTGAGGTTGGCCCTGTCCAACCCCGAGGGCAAGATGGAGAGCGAGGAGCTGGTGGTGCAGACCGAGGAGGATGGTGAGTCAGCGAGGTGGTTTGAAGCTGGTTCCCTGCCAAGTCTTCAAACCTCACCACAAGAGCTTCCCCCCCACCCCCAAAACCAAGGGAAAAGAGAAAAAAAAACAAGAGAACCGAAACGAGAGAGAGGCAGCTAAAGCAATATATCTAGATATATTTACACTTATATTACATTTATATACAATTGAAATATATATACAACTTCAAAAGGAAAAGGAAAAGGGAAGGGGGAAGGAAAAAAGGGAACAAAAGCAAAATAAAATATACACGGTCAATAGCCCAAGATCTAGCAACTAAAAGAATTAGCAAAAGAATATCTTACTACTCTGCTTGGGACAACAGAAAGTCTCTCTGGAACGACCGCCAGCAACCTCCGCCTCCCCAAGGTTGGCAAGGCCTCACCAGGCCTCACCAGGCCTCACTAGGCCTCACCAGGCCTCACTCCCCAACACGACAGACTCAACAGCAGGGAAACCCACACCTCCAAAGCTGCCAGAAGGAAAGAGGGCCAAAGGCCTTTCCTCCTTTCTTCTTACACCCCGGCTTATGTAAAAATCGTAGAGAATACCAGGTAAATCTGAGCGCTTCCTTGGTTACAAACTGGTCACCAGGGAAGGCCCAGACTAAACTACCACAGTCAGGCTGGGTTTGTTTGCTTGATTCCTGGGGAGGACTCATGTTTACAGGTCGTAAATAACATCATGTGGGAAAAAATCCCTCTTTTAATTTTAGAAAGACGGCATAAACTCAGGGAACAATAAAGGATTTATTTGACATGCCAGGTCCTTCCCCCACCGAGTTTTCTGGGGAGAAAGACTCTTTGGCTTTACATCTCATTCATTTTATTGTTTTACAAAATCTCACCCTTTTTCGGATAAGTTTAATATATTCTTTTTTACCTAAAAACGTCTCTTTTCTCTCAGAAGGGGCTTTCCTTTTACTCTGATTGGCTGCAAGGCATCCCCTGTCAAGGATGATGGATGTTCCTTTGTTCTTAGCCAAAGAGAGAGAACTCTTTTTGTACAAAAATGGCCCCAAAAGATTTTAAGAACTCTTGCACTTCCCTTAGCTGGCCGAAAAAGACCCTGACACTCAAGTCCAGTATTTTTGAACTTGGATATCTTAGAACTTCACGATATGCCTATAAAAATTGTATTTTTATTTCTCATAAACATAACCCTCTGTCCCACGAGATTATAAATGTCTTCTCTGGACAGCATGTGTCTCATGCAAGCAAAACTTGTAGGGGTGAATAATTTCTATTTCACAGCCATGTTCTTGAAAAGACAAGAATCCTTGAAGTGCTTGAGTGTGATAAACTTCAGCCTGAGTAGTTACCAAAGGTTTAATTCTCTGTGTTCTGAACTACCCAGCAGCTTCCTTTGTCATATGGGCAAATGTAATCCTGGCATTTGTTGATTTTTTTTTTCTTGTGCCTTCACAAGAAGAAGATGTCCCCAAAGGAGTATAATGCCTTCCTTTCCGGAGCATAGCTTTTCTTAATATCGACCTTCCGGACATCATATTTTATATAGATCTCAGAAGCAAAATTAATTGAGTGTGAACTCTTGTGTTCTGGATAGAAAAGTTTTCTGGAAGAACTGATGTGATGGAGTGTTTCAGTGTTATTATCCCATCTGAGCTGTTTCAGACTCTCATGCTCTACAAGCCTCCCTCCTGTCCAACATGTAAAATACAAGTTTCTCCTCAGCCTGAGCTGTAAGAAGTTGCTGTCCTAAGTTTCTCTCAGCTGAAAGTGGCTCTTCCAGCCCAATATATCATGGGGGGGACATGAAAGGATGGCAAATATTTCAGAAAAATGAGCAGGGTTTTATCAGACAGGCTTAGGAGTGCATTTAGTTAGTTGTCTTCCACAGCATTAAAATTTTGCTTGAGTAGGTGGATTTTTTTAGCTGGCCTTGTAGCCGTAATGAAATATAAATCTTCTATTGTTACTTTGCTAAGCAAATCAGTCTCTCACATTGATAAAGGTGTGCAGCCCAGCAGCATCCCTATGCCAAGGTGCAGACTGGCTGTTTAGGTGGAGAGAGCTTTGGGCAGAGAAGGACAAATTAAATTCCCTGCTGCTGCTCTGCTATACTGAAATAAAACCATACTGAAATTAGCTCCATATTTTCATGGATTCTAATTTTATTTATCCCTTAGTGGTTACATTGGAGTATCCTTGTTTGAACCAAAAGTGCAGAAATAAGGCTTTGATAGTACTAGTGCTTTGACAGATTTTAATTTTTAATTTTATTTATTTATTTTTAACTCTGAGCTTCCTGTCTGGTGGCCTTTTGGTGTCTTCTCATGCGTGTGCAGCTGGAGCTGGGGGTAGTTTTTAAGACGGTTTGTTGGGCTTTTTTTCCCCCCTGCAGTTCCTGGACCTGTTCCCTTGGAATCCATCCAGGGAGGACCTTTTGAAGAGAAGATCTATGTGCAGTGGAAGCCTCCAAATGAGACAAATGGCATCATTACACTCTATGAGGTGAGGAGAACAGATTGTTGTCAAGGAATATGTGCCATGGGGCCCTCTTCATATGTGTTTAAGCCAATCCTGAGCTCTCAGAGATTTCAGCAGGTGCTAAAAGAAGCCTGATTAAAATAGATAAGAATCTTCCAGATAGTCTGCTGCTACCACTGAAAAAGTTTTCCAGTTTAAGAGAGAGAGAAAAGATTTCTTTCCAATATTTGTGGCAGAATGAGAGCCACACATCCCCCATGTCTCAGGTGTTCAGTTCCTGCCCTTTTTCCTTCTGCAGTAGCTCCAAGGTGTGTTTTCTTTCCTTTTCTTCTTTTCTTATGGTAAAACACTGTTAGGTTTTGTATCTAAATACTGTAACTAATCCCTCTTTGCCTTTCCAGTAGTCATAACACTTCCTGGCAATCTCAGCAGAATATAACCATTAAGTCTTATCTCACAGTGTTCTTACTGAACCTTTCAATGATACATTTGTCCAGCCCAACCATTTCCCTGATGCCAAACAAAGTGCACAGCAGGTTATGGGATGATCACTGACCATCCTGTGCTGGATGAGAAAAAAAAACCAATTCCATGTGATTCTAGAGTGGGTCAGAGGGGATGTTGCTTGTTAAGGTAAGGAAGTGTTCCTGCTGTCCTGTGATTCTGGTGATACAGAGCCTAATGTGGGGTAAAACCAAATATGTGGAAAAGGAGGGACTGCTTTGGAGGGTCATGTGAAATGAGAGACAGTCCTATAAGAGAAGGTAAAGGCACTTTGATTAAGTAGCAGAAAGTGTTGCAGCAGTGCTGGCTGAGCCTGTGTCACTTCATGGGCTCAGCATTTACCATTGTAAGATCAGAAGCGAAACAAAATTTTGCTTGTACAGTGATGTAAAAACCCTCACTGTGGGCTCATACAGCATTTTCTGACACAGAGGGGCAAAAACTCCCTTTTTTTTTTTTTTTTTGCTTCCTCTTTTATGCTGGGTTTGTGTACAGACTTTATTTTGCAAAAAAGCACAGCTGCATGAAGCAGCTCTGCCCTCACTAGGGAGGTTCTGCTCCTTCCCTTTTCCTGTCCAGCTTCTCAGTTCAGAACATGTCTTGTAACATGTCCCTCCTAGATGTCCTTGCTAACACTGTCTCTATCAGAGGGGTAGAAAAATGGAAAAAATCAAGCAGGTTTAACATCAACGAGCTCTTCCACTGGAGAATGAACAAGAGAAAGCAACTTTCTCCTGGGCTTAACTGGAACTGCATTTTCAGGTCACGTCTCTAGCTGGCTCACAAAGGGTAACTGGGTTTGATATGGCAACACTAAATAGATGAATCCAAGCTCATCCTCCTAATTTTGGGTCATTTCAGCCAGGCTGGAATCCTTGACTAAGCACAGAGTCATTTTTTGTTGGTCACTGTTGAGACATTCCTGGAAACGTGTGCAGGTTGCATGTCACCTGTTAGTACTAAAATAGAACTAACCCTTGTAATTTCATGGTTTTTGGAGGTGTCTGTGCAAGGAATTAGGCAATAAAGCTGTCAGGTTTTTAAGGGAATTAATCTGAATGGAACCAGTTGCGAGTTTTTTTTCTGGCAACACAGGTGACCTATCATAGAACACATTGAAAATAACCCAAGTCAAATGATGCAAATGATGTAAAAATAACTCCTTTTAATTTTTAAAGAAGCAGTTTCTTACTAAAATATCGCCTTGGGCTCAGCTCATTGAAAAGACTTGAGCAATCTGAGTAGCTTTTCTGGCTGAGCAGCTGCACAGAGACACTTTAATGCCTCCAGGGTTGTGATGCATCATGACAGTGCCTGTGCCCCTCAAGTCATATCATTGCTCAAGTCTCAGCAGAGGCACAAACAAATCTTTCTTTTCTGATAATGACTCTGTGCATATTTGGCAGCTGGAGACAAAGAGAAGTCAAGGTGAATTCAAACTCTTCCTCGTTTTCCTCTTCTGCCTCATGTCCAAAAGGATAAAAATCCAAGTGTCAGAAACACCAGGAGAAGCAGAGTGCCTGAAGGTTGTCATGAATGATTTTTTTTTTTCCTTTCCTCTGCCTTCTTACGTGTGAAAATTCACAGAGAACCTTCCCATTCTCCCTGGCACCCTGAGACAAGTTCATCAGCTGGAGATAAAAGTACAGGAGGGCAGTTACACATAACCTGGAGAGATGGGCAGGGTGTTCTCAGGGGAGCTGGCTCCCCTTGGAACATGGGGATCTGTGCAGATGGAACCTGCACACTGTGGATGGTGCCCTACACTTGCAGACAGCAGAGAAGTCATGAGTTGGCATCACAAACTCCTTGTCTGATCAACCTCATTTTTATTAGACAGGGCTCAGCCATTTTCAGTATCACTGTGGCTTGGGCTGCTTTAACAGAGTTCAGCTGCCCTGCTGCTGGTTCAAGATGAAAAGAAAGGCTGGTGGTTAATCTCTGGTAGGTTTTCAGTTCTTTCCCATGGCCCAGTTCTGATCCAGGGAGGAGCAGAAGGCTTTAAGAAGAGCTCCCTCTCACAGGGAGCACAGATTCTGAAGCCAGCACTGGCCCTGCTGCTCTGTCCCAGGAGACTCAGGGATGTGTTGATGAATTTGCAGCTCTCTGGAAGCTCTGAAATTGTGTCACTGTTATTAGAAAGAGACAAACCCAAAAGCCTATCAACATTTATTAGAGAAAAATTCCCTGCAAAGTACTTATTAAGTAATATCACTTTATGAATTTGAGGTAACCTGGGAGTAGCTACCTAGAGTCACATGTAGGTCTCATGCAAGTGATGGTCTCTCAAACTAACCTGGGCATAAACCCTCCTAATAGAAACAAATAAAAACCCATCTCCTCTCCTCCTAAATAGTAGTTCCCTCCTCACCATCAAGGTCTGATTTGGTTTATCTGGATATTGTATTTTCTCTCTAGTCCTGTTAAAAAAATTAGTTGTAAGCTTCTAAAATACTTCCATATAATCACACTGTCTATACTTAAATCCCACTGGCTTTTTTTTGGGACCAGTTTTGTTCTCAGGTCCCTAATCATTCCTGCAGCTCCCTGCCAGAGGGATGTCCACATCACCCAAGTTGCCACTGCAGTTTGCATTCCCACTGCTCATGTGCCAGCTGGGCTGGGGTTCAGCACTGCAACCTTCAGCAGGTTGTTTACCATCCAGAAGCACTAATTTTGCACAAACTGAATACTTCTAAAGAGCCTGAACCAAATGGAAGGACCTTAATGAACCTTTTTGACTTCTGCAAGTCTCTTCTGATTGATACTTATCCTTCAAAATGCCTTTTTATAGAGAAATAGCATTGTACTTAAAACTGGTTTAACCCCTCCCTGAGTTCAGCTGGAGAATTCATTGTTTCACTGGGTACAGTCACAGCTGGAGTGTTAAACCAAAGGAACCTTCTAGATCCCCAAATCAGTATATAATTACAGTCTGTTTCCAGGGAGCAGAAACCTCGTGTTCAAGGCAACTTGGAAAACTCCAGGAATTGCAAGTCAGTTAATCACTATGTTGGAAAGGTTAGGATATGAGCTGTGTAGAAAGTGATGTACAAATTGCTCTGGGGTGGTGGGGAAGCCAGAAAAGGTGTTAATAACACAAGTGCATGGTGAGTTAGGAGGTGTCAGTTGGGCTGTCCTGTCAGGAAAACCAGTGGGGAGATGCACAGGCTGCTGGTGGAAATGAGCTGTGCAACAGAGGTAGAGCTTTTAAGCTTTCCTGAAGTCCCCAGGTAGCCTCAGGGTGTGTAGGTACTTACATGAGACAGGTCGATCAGTCTGCCCACAAACACAGCTGAACAGCAGAGAGGGGCTTTGCTGGCACCTTGGGTTGGGTAAAATGCTCCCCAGAGGTGGTTGTGCACGTGATGATCATGAAAGAGGCACTGTTACAGCTGTCTCTGGCAGCGAGCTGTGAGTGGCACAGTCTGATGAGGTTGTAGGAATCCTGTCCCACAGTCATCTCCTGGCAGACTGAAAGCGTAGCAACTTGTTGCATTTTTTGTTTAATTTTTTTTTTAACCGGTTCTAAAAAGCTGCTCTGCTTTAAAATCCCTCATAACCAAGTGCTGCTCGTTGTGCTCCCACTGTGTGGGAGTTCAGCTTCAAAGCCTTTGTGCACAAGGAAATGCAGAGAAGACTTTTCCCCCCCCCCCCTAATTTTCTGTAAACTCAAACCATTATCAAGCAGCAGAAAGACTGATGCTGCCACTGGGCTGCAAGAGCAAGCAATCTAAGGTCATGGGCCATCTTTGGCACTTAAATTCTGCTTTTAGATGAAATGTCTCAAATGTTTGTTCCATAATGCAAATTGAAGTGCTTCAGATATTTCTGTGGGCCCAAATATTTTGTGCTAACTTGCATCTTGAAAATGTAAGTAATGAAAACTTATTTATATCTGCATTTTGCTGTTCCTTTGGGCAGCTGAAAGCTTAGAGGTGCACTCAGTAATGTTGGCTTTTGCCTTTGTAAATACATTTTTTTTTTTTTTGGAGTGTAATCTGTTTTTTGGAATTGTCCATTTCTAGAATATTTTACCATTAAACAGGAAGAAGAAAAATAAAACCCACCTAACACTCCTGTCTGAAATATTTGTCACATCACTTGTGGAAGGCATTGTTACAGGTATTGCAATCATAACAGCATTTAATCCCTAATATTCAGGTCCTTGGCTGGAAAAATGACTCTCAGACTGTTGAGTCCTTTCAGTGAGCCCTGTTAAAGGCAATGGTGAAACAAGGAGCTGTCTTTTTAAACGTGATAAGGTGCAGTCTTGTAATCACTTATGCCCTCCTCTTCAGGATTGTTAAATCCCAGGTGGGTTGCACATGGGTGTTGGGAAAAATAAGGATGCATTTGCAGCTTGTAATGAGCTGGTTTTCTCAGTCACCATTTCTGAAATGCTGTAAATCCCTATTTAGATGCCAGGAATAATAATACAAGTGACTTTCATACACAATTTCAGCTCTTTAATGGGATGCTTGGAGCCTACTACCTCTAATCCCAGTGGATTTGAGTTTAAATTGCACTTCAGAGGCTACAGATCCTCTTAGTTACCATGTAAAATTGCAGTCTGCCCTTCTTCATCTCTCCAGTTGACAATATGCCATTTCTTCTCCATCACCTCCCTCACTTTTTCCCTGCAGGAGAGGTTGTTACATGCAAACTGCCTCTTTAGAGGGTCCTGCCTAAGGTCAATATTTGTGGGATGCACTGCCTGCATTTACAAGAGGGTGGAAACAAATTTCTCCCACCTTTGACCCCTGGAAATGCATACTTATGATAACACAAAGCAGGATTATCTGGTGTGATAGCTCCTTGCTGCATGGATATTTGTGCATTTCTATTCATAGCCCTTCCCTACGCTATTCAGCAAACCTGATGTTTCTAGGATAAGATTTTTCCTGCTAAAAGGTTTTGCAAAAAAAAAAGGTTTCCTGGAAGAAAGCTGAAAGGGTTGGGAGCTCAACTTGGCTTAGTCATTTGTTTGTTTATTTAAAAGCAGCTCTTAGGTTGTTTGTTTTTTTTTTTTTTGGTTACCAAGAGTGAAAAATGGCTCCCACAAGAAGCAAAGCAACGACGATGAAATCTTGTGACCAATTTATTTATATAATGCCCCACAGTCGAAATAGTGGAAAGATGACAATTCTCGGAAATTGCCTTCGGTGAGAAGTGGCTTTGAATGTTCCCATGAAAATCAATCATGTTACAGCTTCTCAATTGCATTCTGTGGATGCAGGATCCTCCTGGGATGGAGCTCTCTCACTTCAGCTCGGTGTGTGTGCCGAAGGACGGCCCTGCCACACACAGCTGGCTGAAGGAGATGCTGCTTAGTGCTCAAACCCCAGGAAACGATCAATTAAAGATGGTCTGTTGGGTCACAGCTCCATCACTCATCTGTAGGGGCATTTGCCAGTGCAATCTGATGCCACTGGAAATGATTCACCTGCAGCACTAACGCTGTTTTCCTCTGACACTGGATTTATACAGTGCCTGCTGCTGCACTATATTGTTTGTCCACAGTCCATGAAAGTCAATTATGTGAAGAATAAGGGTTTTACTGATCTGGACTATATTGAATTAGAGTTCTTTAATAATCTACACTAGCAATGAAAGTGTAGGGCCACGTATCATCTGTTTAAGTTTGAAGCTCTGTCAGCTCTGCAGTGGGCTGTGTCACCCTTTCAGTGACGTGTGAGGGAAGCTGTGCACAGACCCCCAGCTAAATTAGTCCTGCACTTAATGGCTCTTAGCACAGAATTGCCCTGGAAGAGAACTGGGCTGGCTGAGGAGAAATGGTTTGTTTTATGCTTGCTGACTGGAGTATTTACTGAGCACTTGGTGAGCAGGTTGGTTGATGCTGCCAATGTTCTGGGCTCCACTTAATCAGGATTCGGGCCAGAATGTGGGAGATGAACGTGCTGATTGCACTGATTCATTATCATTTCTTGGCAATTGAGGAGGACAATAAATCTGAGCATTGCTGAGCAGGTTGGGATATCGTGTCAGCCACAGGTCCTGCTCTGATTCTGAGACGAGGCACGGCTTGGTGAGACAGCTTTCCCGTGGAAGTTGAGGATCCCAGGGTCACAGGAAATACGTTGTTATTTTATTTTTTTTTCTAACCAGCAGCATCCCATGGAGAGCTCTTTCCCCACCCTGTTTTATAAAGTAATATGGTTTATAAGCTCCCTGTCAGCACTAGAATTCAAGTATGAGCTTGAGTGACCCCCCTGGCACACACAGGGCGTTCATTTGAGGTGCCTCCTGTGATGCTGCAAGAAAAGCCTGACTTACTTGTGTGCAATAATACAGAAGGCAACAAATGCAGCTGTTGTTCTGGTGGAACAGGATGACTTTCCTTCCCCATCACGTTTAGAAACACAAAATGCCTGAGCAGGACAGAAGCCAGTTGAAGGTTCAGATTTCAGGCTGTTGTGGGGAGGTGACAGGAATCAGGCTGTGCTCTGCCTGGGGGGATGGCTCAGCTCCTGCTCCTCCAGCTGAGCAGGGCAGCAGCAAGGAGGATGCTCCAGGGGCAGGGTCCTCCTTACTCAGGTGTTACACCCTGTTGGAAAGGGTTGGAAACACCTTATTGCTGTCGTTCTCTCCATCCTGTTACTCTAACTCTCTCTCCCAGTTACTCTAACACAGCCTTAAACTCAGGAAATGTTTAAATGCTTTCCTAATTAGGGATGCTTTTCAGAATAAACACCTCAAAGAGCTTTTGAACAAACTTCTTAAATTATACAGGATTCTTAATTGTGTGTTGCTCACTGGCTGTTACTTGCAAGATATACTTAACTTGGGAGCAGTTGGTAATGATGCTCTTTTAAATCCTATGGTTTCCAGTAACAGCTTGGGGAGAAAATTAGAGGGTTTTTTGAGAAACTCAGGTGTCAGGGTTTTTAAAATGTATGAACAACTTCCAGGTAAGTAGATACTTGTGTTATAAATAGAATGAATCCACTGTTTAAAAAAAAATTGCTCGATCAAGCTTTTCAGAAATAAAAGCATAATACGGTCCCTTGAGCACAACAATTTCTTTGATTACCTTTTTATTGTTCTTTTGAAGCCAATAGACTTGCAGTGATATAAATCCCTTGCAAATGAGAAGATTTTGGCTACAACAACAGTTTTTTTTTTTCTTTAAGGAAGGAACTGAATTATTTTAGTGTGCATGTGTTCTTTCTATGCTAAACTAAATTATAAGAACTGGGGGAAAAAAAAAACAACTTATTCTTTCTTGTAATGAAGTTCAAATTTAAAACGTGCTTTTGTAGATGCATCAGCATCTTGTCTTTCTGCTTTCTGATGTTTTCTTTTCTTTTGCAGAAAAAAAAATAACAATTTTGGTCTATCTTTCTTTCTTCTCCAAGACATGCTGTTTCTCTGTATTGCTCATTCTTAATCCCATTTCTTCAATTTAATCTTTTCATGTGCTGTTGTACCTGTGCAGTTACAATAATATGAAGCTTTTAAACAGCCCTATATTCAGATCTTACAGTATTTTGCTTACCAAAATGTTGTTGTTTGCTAAGTTGAAAGCAAATTGCAGATACATGTTTGCACTTCTTTCCTAGATTATTTTTTGGGGGGTCTGTTTTATCTTCAGTATCATTTAATTTAGCAAATATATAAGATTGAATTATTATATATATATATATGAGCAAACATATAAGATGTGTTGGTGGCTCTATCTTTTGGGTAGAGGTGTAACTGAGGAGGGGAAAAGCCAGTCAAGGTGATCTTTGCATTGCCTTTAAAAGGGTTATAAAAAGGGCGTCCATAAACCCAATAAATAAATGCCCTTCTAAAGTAAGGGTAAATAAATAAATAACCTTATAAAAGGGTATAGATACATACAATATGTATGGTTCCTTTTGGGATATTAACCTCATTGCTGCCCTTTGTGTGTGTTAGAGCCAGTCTCTGTGATCCTGCCATCCAGTGGGCAGGATGGTTTTGGGTTTAGTTTCCTGATTTACCAATTTCTGTCACTTGGAGTCCCTTGCCCCCCTTTTCCTTCTCCTTTTGCCCTCCCTGTTCATTGCTGGTTTTCCTGATCTCTGCTCTCCACGGGGTGTCACTGGCAGTGAGGGTGAGAAGGCTTTCAGGAAGCTCCTGGCAGCTGATGAGCTTCAGCACAGGGAGAACAACTTGTTTTGGTTTTTGATTCACCTGCTTTTGTCTGAAATTTTGAGAAGTGACTTAGGGTGAGCTTGGACAGGGCTTGGAGCAACCTGGTCTAGTGGAAAGTGTCCCTGCCCATGGCAGGGGTTGAAACAAGATGATCTTTAAGGTCTATTCCAACCAAAACCACTCTGTGAAGCAGAGAGCTGATTTATAGAAGACACAAATGGATATCTTAAGTGACTAAGAATACACCATCTTACAGTTCTCAGCTACAATAACAGCTAAGACTGATATGTGAGCTATAAATGTGGCAAAACTGTTTTATGTCTACGTGGGTCTTGCTTCTCTTCCTTTGTGGTGGCAAACACAGCAGGTTCTCTGGGATGGGGTTCCTGCTCCATTGTCTTGGTCCGGGGGGTTGTTCCTGCCCACACTTTCCCTGCACCCAGTGTAGTGTGGCAGATCAGCAGTGAGGTGCATCAGGCAGCACTTCCAGCACCAACAAAGAGCTGAGGAACAAGTATGGAGATTGAATAACCCCCTCAATGCTGCAGTCCTATCAAAGCAATTCCTATAGTTGTCATTTGCCGCTATTAAACTGAACAATGAGCCTCTCCAATAAAATCATATGAAATAACAGCTCATTAAAAGCTCTCCTTAATATATAGCATGCTAATTAATGTCAGTGGGGTGCAAGCTTGAATGGCAGAATAGACTATAATGTTTAGAAAGTAGGTAAAATAAAAGAAGATATTTTATCATTAATGACCTTTTAGTAAACCTAATGAAATCCTTAATGGCCTGAATACATTACTGAGGCTCTCCCAATTGCTTTGTTACCTACTCCACTCTTCCTCCTTTTCTCATAGACATTAAACTTGGGTTTATTTATAGAAAACAACAAGCAATAACATCCCAAGGAAATATGAGCAGGAAGAAAGAATCTGAGCAAGGAGGAGAGTAGACGAGACTTCTCAGCCCTGCTGGGCCTGGTCAAGACTGATTGCAGGACCATTTTCTGTCCTGCCTTGGATAGGAGTTGTCTGTGTTTGTATTCAGGTTTAATTGCATCCCTCTTTACGAGGCTCTCGGGAAACAGAGTAGGGAGCAAATGGGCCTCTTTTATTCCCGGGGTCTCCCCGGGTTAACTTCCATATTCATTCCTAATGAATAGCTGTGCTCTGGCTTTTTATGCTGTTACCAGCCATGCTGGGCTTGTGCTGTGACTAAATTAAAGGGCTTTATTCTTCAGGGCTTTTAGTCTTTTCACGTGTTACCAGCCTTAAATATAACTTGCAAAAATGCTGATTAACTCTCCCTTAACCTTCTTCCCCAAAGAGGTAGTACAGGAATGGAAAAATGAAAGGCCTTTGCTACCACCCATTTCCTGGATGAAATTTAGTGGGCTGGGGAAGGATGTAAGTGCAATAATTGCCTGGCTTAAACCGAGTTTTAAGATGGAAAATGTCCCCATTCATCTGGTCATAAAACACATTCTTTAGTTCTTTAGTTTTCCAGCACTGGAGGAGGATGGTTCACTAACCTGTTCACCAGCTCTTTCCTGTCATTAGGAGATAACTTCTTTCAAATTACTCCTTTTGTGTAACACTTGGTGCAATTAACTCCAGTCTTGTGCCCCAGGTGTCTGAAACTCCCCGATAAGATTGAAAGCAAGGTCCATCCCAGCTGCAGTCCCAGTCACCTGCAGTAGGAATTGTTCCTGAGAGGCACAGGCAGTCGGTGAATCTCAGAAAAAAGGAGCCCCCGGCTTGCTGTGTAATCATGTTTCAATCAGCTTTATGGGACCATGGGATGGATTGTCCCTCCTGACCTTCCCTGCACTTGGGAGCAGATGCTGCTGGGCAAGTGAATTCCTTATTTGGCTCCAAGCACACAAACGAGGAGAGCTTCTGGCTTCCCCTCCCACTCCTGCAAACCAAGCAGGAAGGGAGCACAAATCACCTTGAAATGGGAATTTGAGAGCGTAGCAGCATCAGCCAGCCCTGTTTTGTTTTCCTAATCATCTAGTGGAGAACCAGTGGTGCTTTAGGAGAAGGATGCCCAGGCTGTTGACTGCAAGGGCTTGGATGAGTGACAGAACCAGCAGTGGTGATGACCAGGTGATCAAAGAGCTTTAGGAATTGTGCAAATCTGAGAGGAAGGAGGAGTGAGCAACTCTCTTGTTAATGTGGTGCCCCCTTCAATACTGGAGTCAGCTGCTCTCTTCTGGAGCTGGAAAAAAGGAGATTCTGTGAAGATAGAGTCTTGAGGCAGTGAGAGAGATTTCAGGTACCTGGTCACGTCTTCACAGAATTTAATTCCTGTTTAAAACTCTCTGATTTCAGGAATATTTTGGTCTTTCAACATAAATGAAACTTCATTCAAAACAAATCCAACATCAACTCTCCGGTAAAAATTCTAAGGAACTCTTTCTTATACCTGAGTGTTGTCCCTGGAAGATTTAACATCTTTGACATTTTTGTATTTTGTGTTAAAATGTTCCCAGTTCAGGGTCACTCTGAATTTCAGGCCTGAAACACTTGTGCTGCTGGAAGGGGTCCATTAGTCCTTGGGCTTTCTTGGGCTAAATGTAAAGTTCACAGGAAGGAATCAAGAACAGCAAGACTGTTGCTGTCATCTTAAAAATGCTTCTACAAGGCCCATATCTTGGGTGGAAACTCTGAGGGAGGACACAAGCCAGAAAATATATAATAATGAAATAAAACAAAGCCTCCCCTGCTGAAACAATGAAAAGTGCTGCTATCCAGTTTATGTTGTCTTTGAGAATGAAGGATTTTCCCTAAGGCTCAGTCCTTGGTGATTTTCCAGAGTCAAGTGTGGTGCCCCCAAACTGCAGGGCAAGCTCAGGTTTCTCTTCCATGAGCTCCTGCCCAGGACAGCTCCCATGGGAGTGATGGTTGCTCCAACCTGCTCTTCCCATGGCTGGGTGATGGGCTTTTTTTGTTTATTTTCTTTTGCACAGAGCACAGGGGCCCTGTAGCTGCCCAATAATTATTAGTTTGTTTATTGGAGAAGGGAAATACAAACACAGGTCATGCACACAGAACTCCTGCATGTCACTGTCTAGGACATTTTTCCTTTTAGTGCTTCATAAGTTCCTTTTTCCACTGAGCCAAAAGGTTTCTCTGAGCTGTTTAACTTTATTTGTCTCTGTGACAGTGTTGAACTTGCATTAAATTTAGAAGAGAAAAAAAAATGCATATACAGCATTATTAACTTGCCATTTCCTTATTTAGGCCACAGACAAATTAGAAATTATTCAGGTTATCCAGACAAAAGCTACATCCTCACCAACCCATCATGCTTATTAAGGTGAACTTTGCTAACCCATCCATGCTGCAGCTGAGCAAACAGTGCTGCTTGGGAGATATAACTCAATCCTTCCCCTCAATAATCTTTCTCTCTCCTTATATTTTATAAAATCTGTCTTGTAATGCCCCTCGTGCCAGAAATGTTCTCTCTTCTTTCCAAACTTCTCTCTCAGGTTTCCAGCTAAATAAACCCGTGGCTCCAGTTTTCAGAGCAGTGCCAGCAAGAGACAAGTCTGTTGCTCAAGTGAGGCTGAAGTTGGAACAACCTTGGCTTGGGCAGGAGTAATGAGACACAGCCCTGGGCTATAAATTGCATTGGCTTGGGAAGGGGGGAATTCATTCTGCTTTGCCTGAGGCAAAGGTCTGCTGTGCTGTCAGCTGAGTTCCTTAGACTCTCCTTTCCTCCTCTGTCATGGTAATAAGTACCAAGAAAGCTGCTTATGAAAGAGTTTTGAGGAAATCTCTTGTTAGCTGCTACTAGTTTAACTTGTGTAATCTCAGCTGCTGCAGCAGAGGGACATCTATTTCCAGCTGCTTTAGTGACAGGTTTAAATGAAGGCCCTGGACTTCGTGGGCCTTTGGATCAGCCTTTCTGGACCATGAGAAATTCTCTGCAGCTACAGTGGTTTGCTGGGAGTTGTCAAGGGAAGAACTGGCACTGATGAGCTGCAGTCTTGTCTGCTGCATGGAGATCTTGGTGTTTTCCTTTGTTACTCTGAGCTCCTTGGTGGCACGAGAAGAAAATGATGTCAGTGTGTTTGACATTTCTAATAGGGAAGCACAGTAGCAATGGCTCTGTTTTTTTCCCAACAAATCTGATAAAGAGGAAGCCCTAGTGAAGCTCTCACGCCCAGGACGAATCAAGATGTGCAGTTTACCCACTGCTTTTTCATGTCATTACATAATTGCTTTAGCAGCTTTACTCCTGACGGGCTCCACACACATCTCTGTGACCAAATTATTTGCTGGGATTTAACACAGGGCTCTCTAAACAGAGTATCTGTGAACGTAATCCTTAATGATGTGCTGCGGGCACACACTGCTTGTGGAAGTCTTGCCTGTGATTAATCAATTAAGAATGAGATAAACTCAACAGTGGTTCCTCTGTTTTGGTAGACGATTCGAAACCTGCCGAGGCTGAACGTGCATCTGTATTTGTTTGCTGTTCCATGAAGGAGTTTCAGTGTTGTCTCACATTAGACAGGCATACAAATAAAATACTCTCCAGGTGTTGCTGTGCACAGCATGTCCTTTAAGATTGACAGCACCTGTTTTTTTGGAGAAAACTGCCTTTTTGTACCAATAGTAATATTTACTGGACAGGGCAGGACAGCAGTGATTTTACACTCCTCCCAAACAGTCTGTGTGTAGGTGGCTAAGAGGTTGTGTTTTGTGTTTGCTGATCTCTCTGTGTTATTGTGCTGCTGGCAGGATGAGTCCTGGATAAAGGGTGGTGGAATTGCCATGTGCTCAGGAGATCTCAGGGTTTTTACAAGTCTGAATTCACGTGCTGTGTCAGTGTAGATGAGAAAACAGAATGAAGTGTGCTGTTGGACAGTATTGATCCCATTAAGAGACCTGCTTGTTGTGTGTCCTCACAGCAAAATGCAGACGTGCTGTCCCTGAGCACTCAAGGGTTGGCATCATGTGCAGTTCATGTCTCTCCCCCACTCCCCAAATAAGCAGAGTGAAATGAAATAATAGCAAAAACACTGACAGCTTTTAATTAATTTTCGTGTTCCATATTAACTGTTGGAAGAGAAAGGTGGCATTTTTGAAGATAGAGATGCATTTTATTTTTGATGTAGTTACCTTCAGGAAATGTGGAAGCTCCTGCTGATAATGTTTCTGGGAGTTCATACTGAGAAAGGGCAACTGTTAATTTATGGGACCACCACTATCCTCTTCTCACCTAAAGGGATGCAGGATTTGGGCAAAGTACTCTGTGACATGGTTAGGATTGCCTTTAGCAACATGACAACCTCTAAATGTACTGTTTATAAATATTTCTGCATATAAATTAGTGATTATAAATATTACCAGCAGCCAGAAACAGACTGGTACAACCCATTCAGCCTTGTCTGCCCCTCAGAGAGCCATTGTTTGTTGAGGACGGTAACAGATGAGGTGACAGAGCTCTTCTCTGAGGTGTTTTTTCTACTTGCCATTGCAAGCAGACATGTCCCTGGATTTAAATGTAGAGGAAGATATGTTGCCTTCTGTTCAACAGCTTTTCCTTTTCACACTCGAGTCCCTGGAGAGGAATATACTTCAGTGGACTGGGAATTTTGCTAGGTATAAATGCAGCCCCCTACTATTAAATTAAGTTTAACATCACTGCCAAGAACCTGCTGCATTCAGGGGCCAATGTCAGATGTCAGAGATGACCAAAGAAGAGCTGATGGGTTCCTGCCTCCTTTACAAAATTTGGAAGCTCAGTTGATGGCTACAAGAACCCGAATCTCTTTGTAGATATCTATGTAAAAATCTAAGTTTGACTTGAGTCTGACTTCTAGAGAGATTTCTGGGGTTATCACATTCATCCAGGACACATACACTGCAAGAGCAGCCTGGGCTATTGAATTTCTGGGGACATCTGCACTCAAGTTCTGAATATTATGATGATAAACTTACAACAGCAGACTTACAGTTTGATAATTAGTTTTCCTTGGCTTTAAACTGAAACTGGCTTTTCTTCCCTTTTTTCTTGGTGTGTAGCTGTGCTCCCTGGCCAGTACCATCCCCTGGAAATGTTTCCATTTCTTTAGCCTCTTTTGGGTGTTGCAGACACTGCAGAGGGAGAATCTGTGTGTGGGACCTTGTGTTGTATCCAAGTGTCTCTAACATAAGTGTTTCTAGCAGCCCTGTTCTCAGTTCATTGATTTTTGTCAATGTGATAGTAAAACTAAAAGTAACTGTGCTAGAGAGTGAAAAGGGGGTGAACAAAAAGCCCACGAACCTCCCAGTGTCTGAAACTAAGCACGTCCTTGTTGCTGTGAGAGTGGGAAGAGTCCTCTGTCTGCAGATGAGTTCTGTGAGCAGCAGGTCATGCAGACATCAAGGACTATGAAATAATGGCTCTGTGTCAGAGTGTGGCTCATGCTCTTGTACTTCCATTACTCCTCTTCCCACTCAGAGTGCTCATTGTACCGTACTCCTAACATGATAAACATATCTGGAATGAAAATGCCTAGCTGTACCCTAATTATAGGAGATCCTAATTATGGGAGGTACCCTGAGGTTCTGCTGACGTGCTGAATGAATGCAAAGTGGTCCTTCCCAGAAGAGCTTCTGCAGGGTAATTCTGGCTTGTCCTGCGTCTGTTCCCGTCGGCATTTCGGGGTCAAGCTGCTCCCATGATGGGGATGATTTCACAGGGCATCTTGACCTCTGTGATGCTGTGGTTAGATCTGGCTCTTCATTCTCATTCTAACAGTCACCTGAATATCACAGAATGCAGGTTATTAATAGTGGCTCTCTCTGGATCTCCCACTGATGATGGTTCACAGACTGTACGTAGTAGGTGGACGTCATCCGGGAAGGCAGATGGAGCAGTGAGAAATACCTTTGTAAATTAATACTTCTGGAGGGAGTTGGCCTGCCTTGTTCAGGGACATGTCAGCTGCATGTTCTGAGTAGTAAAAACTTGTCAGTGAAAAGTTGTTGTCAGCCTTGCACAACCAGTGCTTCTCCACAGCATCCCGTGCTTCCCTGGCCCTTCGTCACGTGCTGCTCACGTTGGGTTTGTGTGACTCAGTTCAGAGAAACAGGGTAAAAAAGACTTAACAGGTCACATTTGGCCTGTTAGGGAGACAGGAGATGAGTTGGATACAGCCTGGCACTTGGAGAAGGAGCAGGTTTATGAGGCTGTTTGTGCAGAGGTTGGGTGTTGTACACACAGAGCAGCTCCCACGAACACCCCGATGTCAGCAAGGTTTCCCCTTTGCATCAGCTGAGAATTTTCAGTGTTTTCTTTGCCAACTTCAGTGCAACTTATTGTTAAATTCAAGCCATTAAGAGTGGAAGTCTGCAATACACGTGTGATTTTTAAAAATTGCTTAAAAATAAGATCGTAATTAGATCAGCGGGAGGCAATTTTTAAAAAAATTTATTGCACCATGAAAACTAATAGAACCTTGATGCAATATTCAGAGTGCCTGGGCCTGGTTTAAGTTATGCTGGTCTTCTCCAGAAATGGCCCATAAAAATTTATATTATTTTAGAGTTTTAATTAGCTAAGCGTGTAAACTAAAATAAATAAGGGTTTTGGAGACATTCGGAGGGGGGGAAGAAAAGACAATATAAATGTTCATTCTAATTCTTATTTATAGGAAGAGTAATTGTTCCCTTTGATGTTAAATCACCTTTTCTTCTTCTCACTCAATCCCTGAATTTTCTCTCCCTTAACAGAACCTTGGGATTTTATTCCCAACACTTTGGCCCTGTCATTCTGCTTTATTAAACTGGCAGTTTGTTTGAACACTTCAGTTACTCATTAAATTTTGCATTTTCTCTCGCTGTATTAATCACTGCTTTTTACGAACTGGGAATGTAAATGATCCCTTTGCCATCTACGCCGTGGGATAATTTGCCTTTGTAAGAGGCTCCTCAGCACTTCATGCAGTTTTCCTAGTCTTGTAATAAGCAGAGGGTTGTTTTTTTTTTCCCTTCACTGTAAGATTTACTTTGGATCCTGCTTTTTTTACTATTGTTTTCCACAGAGCAATTCCCCCAAAAGCCAGATTTTCATAAAACTAACAGTCCTGTTTACGTGCTGCTCTGGTATTAAACTGTGAGTACGCAAATGGCAAAATGTGGGAGTGTGTTAAACGAGCCACTCTGTGGCTCGGGGAGAGCAATTGCTCCCATCAAATCCCCCAGCATTCCGAGCATGTGCAGGCAGATGGAAACTGGCTTAAGTCCCCTGTGAAAATGTAGCTCCCAGAGATCAATAATGTGTGTGTGTGTGCCTCACACGGGGCACAAAAAACCTGTTTGTTCCATGGCTGGTAAGGAGGCCGGTGCTGTGACACAGTGTCAGCAGCCAGGTGATGTGGGGAAGGCACATCACCTTTCTCTGGGTGTTTTACACTTGGGTGTTCACAGATTTTCTCGTGAATGTGCTGTAGTGGTGAGCTCCAGAGGAAAGGGGCTTCTTGCATCAAGAGCTGGGGAAGGGAATCCAGTGCTCCAGGGGAGTTGGCGGGGTTGGGATCACATGGGATTCTCATTCCTTGCCACAGCTGAGGAGCATGAGGAAAGAATCATAGAATGTCCTCGGTTGGAAGGGACACACAAGATCACAGAGTGCAACTCCTGGCCCTGCACAGACACCCCAACAATCCCACTCTGTCCCTAAGAGCGTTGTCCAAACTCTCCTGGAGTTCTGGCAGGTCTGGGGCCATGCCCACTGCCCTGGGGAGCCTGGTCAGTGCCCCACCACCATGTCTTGGAGAAATACTGTTATTTATCACCAGTGCTGTGCCCACCTGGTCCCACTGGTACTCCAGCTGAATTCTGGAATTAGCAGCCCATGTCACTGTCCCACTGTAACTCCAGCTGTAGCAAATCTGGCACTGATGGAAATTAAGTATTTAGTTTAGGAGATGTTGGTATATGCACATGGGTGCCCCAGAGATGGTCCCAGACTGTTGTAATTTCTGTAGCATCACAATTTGTCTGGGTTTATCACTTTATCAGAAGATTCAGTCTAGGTTTGGGAAACACCAAACCTGGAAGACTTGAAGCAACAGGCTTCTTCCCTTGGCAAATGGTTGGAATGTAGAAAACACCCATGTTTTTAGGACTGAGGCCTACACTCAAAATGTTCTCTGTGGTAACCTGACCTCCATGGAATAGTTCAGGTTTGCTCTCTGTTTCCCAGGGCTCAGAGCTGTGCACCAAAGGCACCACATGTTTCCTGTGAGGACAAAACCCACTGACTGGGGGTCCCAGGAGCCAGAGGACAACTAGGTTTCATTGCTTAGGAGGGACAGAGGGGATAAGAGTGACCAGAACTGTGATAGATTAAAAGAGGGAAGAGGCTTCTCTTGAAGTGCCAAAAGATTGAGTTGTGTCAGAGCAAAGGTTCATGAGCAACTGGTTTTCTCTTGCTAAAGGAGTGACTGGAGAGCAGCACTGGGAGCTGCCTCCTCTGCCCCCACCAGGCTCTGTGTGTGTGTGTGTGAGTAAAACAGATCAAAACACACTTAGGCTGCTGCATCTTTCAGCAACATCTTTCATGCAAATTGTGGCTTTTTTGCAATAAATTACCCTTAATTTGAATCAATAAAAAAATCTGCCTTTCCATTACTGTATGATGACTCTCTCTGGCTCCCCAGTGAATTCATAAATCTGTTTCATGTTCAAGCCTCCAAATTACTTTGATAAGAAACAAGGCAAAGCAGTATAAACTAAGTTTTCTGCGTGACTTTTCAGGGCCAGGTGTCTGCACTCTAATTTGCCACATTTTGATGCTCCCCTGCTTGTGCTTTAGATGTGGGAGCCTAAGCTGAGTCTCATTCAAATTCATCTTCTTGTTATTGCTATTCAGAAATTGAATACTTGTTGGTGAAAAGCTCCAATGCTACAGTAAGTCCCGGAGCAGCTGCTAAGTCTATTTAAATTATACTTTGTAGCAAGCTCAAAATGTCAATAAAGGATCTTTTTTTCCTCTTATAAAATGCCCTGATATTTTTTCAGGGGCTAAGTTTAGGCAGCAGCCACCTGAAGGTATTTTATTTACCTTTTAGGTCTGGGTAAACAGAATATTTCTACACTTCTCGTTTGAAACCTATTGCCATCTTCAACTGATTTACCAAATTTGGAGAACTCATATCAGGGGTCTGTAAAATTTTAAGTCAGACTAGAAGAGCCTGGCACAAAATACTTTATTCACAGCTTTGATATGTCCAATAACAAGCAATTATTTTCATGTTCTTTGAGGCTGAACCGCCCTAGGCTTTGAGGTTGAAACCATGAATCACTCGAGACAATCAGAAAATACAGGCTTGCACTGATCAAGGGCTTTTTTTTTGTTGAAATTACAGCTCAAGCTTGACCACAAATAGACATCCCTTTTTTAATGCTGGCTTTTAGACTTTTGAAGTCTGTATCGTGGGTCTTGCAGGAATGGGTACATCCTCTACCCCTTTTGGTTCGTGGAAACCCCTGCACTACTTCCTTCCCCTGGAATGTTTTTTTATGCAGGTGCAAACCACTGCACAGCAAGTTTAACTACCCTGGCTGGCTTGTTTTTCTTAGTCACCTTTAAAATTACCTGCAGAGTGTCAGACATCCAGAGGGGGAAAAAATAAAATAAATAAATAGTGTTAAGGTTTGGAAAGTGTGCTCTGGATGGATGAAGGGGAATGTGGCATTACAATAATTTGCTGCATGAATCACTGTGACTAAATGTCCTTTCTGTACTTGCCTGGGGTTGCAAAAGTCCGGATTCAGAGCCTTGAGGGGGCTGTTCTGCCTTTTGCTGCCACTGCCCTGCTGCAGTCCCTGCAGTGTGGGAGGCAGGATCAGGGTTACAGTGACTGGAGAGATGGGACAGTGTGGGAGAGAGTGCTGAAAGGAGTGCCATAAAGAGGGAGGAAATATTTTCTTCCTCATCAGAGAATGTGTCCAGGGTTTCTTGTTCTGTGGCCCTCTAATTGTGCTTTATAATTGAAACCTAATGAAGTACATTTTGGACAGTGCCTGAGCCTTTCAGGCTTGGTTTTATTCTGTGATTCCCAGCATGCAGAGCCTAAGTCTACATCTGCAGCAATTAACCTCGTTCACCTCCTCACTATGGCACCTTAAAAGCTCTGGGCTCGCTCTGGTTGCTCATCGAGGCGCTGCTGCTCTGCCTCTGCCACCCACCCCAGCCCCGTGCCCAGAGCTGGCAGGGATGTGCTGTTGGCACCATGGCTTTCCCCGGCACTGTGTGACAGGAGAAAACCTGTTTTCTTCTACTTGTGCCCCCTCAAAACACTTCAGGACTTGTGGGGGAGGGAGGGAATGGAGGGGGTTGCACCAAAAAGGGCAGACTTGGTGCACGTTCCACATGGTGCTCGTGGACACCAGGAAAGATCCTCACCGAGGTGGAGGGCTCAGCTGGGGTATGGTACAACTCAAAAGAGTTGAGGTATGGTTTTTATAGACATTCAGCTCCTTATCTATAAAGCAGAGGTGGAGCCAGTCAGACCAGTCTGACAGCTCAGTGCTTGATTTTACAGCTCATTAGCTAAAGGGAAGAAGAAGCAGAGCAAGATTATCCTAAAAGGGGAGTTGGAATAATAAATTGGACTATTTTAAGCTTTGTCTTTTGAGACTCTTAACTCTAATGCCTTTTAATGCCATTTAAAGCAATTCAGAGTATCTTTGGAGCATCACAAGGAATTTGGAGAGCAGTGGAATGAAGTCTCCTTGGAATATTGCTGCTGGTGTGGGCAGCAAAGAAAAGGAGGTTGAACCAATATAGTGGATTATCCAATGAACACAATTTATGGTTGACTATATTCCTGCAGATGAAGTAACAGGAAAATCCAATAGACTATTAAAAAAGAGAACAGACAAGTATCTTTTTTTTACTCCTGTGTGAGACAGAAGGGCATGGAAATGCAATGAAGTACAGCAAGTGCATAATGCCAAGAGTTTTGCAAAGCATTTTTTAAGGTGCAGTTGATATGTTTTCATGTAGATTGGAAGTTGATTACGGGACCATAAAGCCAGAATTGGAGTTGAGAGGTATCTAAAGATCTTAACAGTTCACTTTTCATTCATGAGGTCTCCACACTGTGCCTTCAGAAAACAAAATAATACGGCCGGAAAAAAAAACAAAACATTGCAATGTAAAATGGACCAGAATGCACATAATACAGTTATTTTTGTGCTAGTCAGTCTTTGAGTGAATGCCTGTATTTTCTCAAATTGAATCAAACCCAGAAATCAATGGAGCATGAGGAGAAAGGTCTGAAGCTGGGTTTAGTTTGTCCTTGTGTGAACACAATGAATCAGCCTCTGCTCTGCGTGCTGTGTGAGACCTTTGCTGATGTGGGTCTCTGAGTTGCCCATTTGGAAGTGTATCCCACTTATTTGACCACTAGTTATATTTAAAGACAGATGGATCTCAGTGTTTGTGAAATCAAGCTGCTTTTGCATTTGTTCTGCTCAAGTTTCTCACTGGAGGCACCACTTTGTGCAACTTCCAACATTCCCAGGCCATGCCCTGGGTCAGAAACTCGGAGTGGGTGAGTGAGGTAACAGCACTCAGGACAACCAGGATGTGATGTGTGGGATGGGAAGAGAAGGATTTGGACACTGTATGATGGTTTTTCTGTTCACAGACTGGTGGGATGCAGAAACACAAAGAATAGAAGCATTTCTGCCCAGAGAAAGCAGCTACAAAGAGAACATCACACAAGGTGCTGGGTCATGGTGTATTTTTTCTCCTCCAGTCTTTTTTTTAGAGGCCAAGAGGCTCATGGGCACTGGGTTTTTAGGCTTTGTCCTCTGAACAACCTGTCTGGCCACTTCTTTCCAGCGTCCTGTGCCCAGGCTGAGTGAGGTGCCTCCACTGATCCTGCAAAACTGGAATGTTGCTTCAGCTTCTGACTTTTGAACACATGTTCTGCACTCAGGTTCCTGTGTGTTTTCTCCCTCTACAAAGAGTGTTTAGTTGTTCAATGAGGTGTAGTTCACTTTGAGCTAATGGATAGCTCAGAGACACCTTTGTGTGGGAAATCGCTTTAAAAAAAAAAAAAAGGGAACATTCTTTGGTTGGAATTTTTAACTTGCTTTATGCACTGTGGATTTTACAGCCTCTGGCTTCTGTGAAAATATAGTTGAGGTGAATAAACCAGAAAACTTACTGTGGCAAACCTGATTGGAGATGACCTCCTCTACAGTAGTAATGGGATTTTATTCATGTAGCACCTAATGTGTCTGCAAAATTCTCTCCCAGGTATTTACTCTAAAGCAGTTATGTCCTGAGGAACAAAGGATGTTGCTTTTTCAAGGTAATGGAAAATTTTCAGGTGTTTTCTGACTTTGGATTCTCCCCAGGACATTGGAAAATCAGGTGCAGGATTTGTTCAAGAGGAAACCATCAGCAGTGCCTTTATTCAGCACAAGTTGTAACCAGTGCACAAAGGAAAGGATGTGAGCACTGGGAAATCTTTTAAAGGCTTTGTTATATCAGGCACAAGATTCATTCTTGCTGATGGAATATTTTGATGAGAGGGAAAAGCACATGCCACGTGCCCCTGAGTGAGGGAGGGAGCAGGAACTTTCCAGCAAGGGCGGGAAGAAGGAGGATGTTCTGTGAGGATTAGGAGTTGATGTGTTTAGGGGAATTGAGTGGCTTTTTCCTATGAAAACACAGAATAAATCCTTTAAGTTTTAGGTGATGTAAAACCTATCTAGTTGAGATGTAGAAGAGAAAGATTCAGGTAGATTTTTGGGACTGGGGCAGTGGCTGTTCACCCCTCAGACTTGGCTTCTGTGCTGCTCAGAGATGGGGTTTGGGGTTCTCTACCTGTGCCTGTCCTCCCCTTCTCCATGTCCTCAGATCCACCCCCATGGAAGGGCCTGGATCCTTCCCCTTTATCCCACTGTTCCAGCAGGAACAGTGAACTCTGCAAATCCCAGCTGAGCAATATTCATGAGGACTTCAACCTTGTCTACCTTTGCAGAGCTACTCAGGAAAATATGTTCCATCTTGCTATAAATAATAATACTCAAGACAGCATCTTAATCACTAAATTCCAAGCGAATATTTTGCATATAAACATTTATTTTCTTCACTCTGTTACCTGGCTCAAAGCTGACCATTTTTCTGTGAGAATGTTGCAGGAGCAACTTGGCTTTTTTGCTGGCTGAAGCAGTTCAGGTGGATTTATTTGCTATTACTTAGAGCATTAAAACAAGGTTTTGTACATTGGCTTCAGGAGGAATTTCTTGCTCTCTTATTTAAGGCAGGAGTGCATTAGTGGGGGGGCCTGGGTTGGCTTCCCTTCTGGTTTTTAAGGTTGAGTTAGACTTGCAGCAGTTTTCAAAATCTTTGCAACCGGACAACCTGTATTTTTGGGAATTATGCTGGAAGAAAGGCTGAAGGTATTAATTTTAAAAAATAGGAAAATGGGTTTGAAAATTGCACAGCCTGTTTTCATCCTTCCCTTACTCCACAGAGCTGTTTTTTTATCTTCCTGGTGAGAAAAATCCAAAGTTGGGACAACTTGGTGGTGTAACTTGAGAGACAGCTGTAAAACTGCTCTCAGAGTCATTGTTTTGACACACAAAGCCAAAAAAACATACTCACTCTCAAATGTTATTCAGGGGTATTTGGGGTTTGAGATGTTTTCAGTTCTGCCCTAAGTCTGAAAATTGGAAGATCCAGGCCAAAAAGAAAGGACCAAAAAATCAAAATAGAAAAGTAAAGTTTGATTTAGGGATGTTTGTGTGAAAGAGGAAAGATAGGCCAAACATTGTATCAAAAGGATGTACAAGTGAGTTCTCCTCCTCAGTCCTCTGCAATTCCTTCACTGAAGAATTTTAAATTTTTTGTGTGAGTGTTCATAGGTTGATCTTGGGATAAGAAAGGGGCTCAGAGCTTCATTCAATCATCCTCTGCTTTTGAGATGAGAATGTAGAAATGCACTTAAGATTCCCTTGGCAGGAGAGGAAGTAAATGTGTGTGAGAGGTTTGCTGGGCTCAGAATATTGGCTTGGGTGCTTCCAACTGGTGTTCCTGTACAAAGTGTTCCTCCTGCTGTCAGTCCCTTGCTGGTGTGTATTCAGGTGTGCAGCCAAGCTTCTTATGGAATCTTTGTGGATTAAGAGTATGAAGACCTTTGTAAGACTTTCACATGGCCTGGTTTGAGGGTTAAGTTCTGATCTGACCAGTCTGTGCTGGTTTTGCTTCTGTGTTGGTCCCCTTCAGTCTGTGGCAGGGTTGATCACTTTGACAGAACCACAGAATGGTTTGGGTTGGAAGGGAGTGTGAAGATCATCTCATTCCACCCCCTGCCATGGGCAGGGACACCTTCCACTAGCCCAGGTTGCTCCAAGCCCTGTCCAACCTGGCCTTGGACACTTCCAGGGATGGGGCAGCCACAGCTTCTCTGGGCAACTTGTGCCAGGGCCTCACCACTCTCACAGGGAGGAATTTTTTCTAACATCTAAATCTATGCTCCTTCAGCTTAAAACCATTCCCCCTTGTCCTGTCATTGTAAAAAAAGGTATTTTGTGGAAGATGGGAACGTGTGCCTTGAATTTGCTGATCCGACACCTTTTCCCCCTCCGCCCTCTACGTGATAACCTGTTTCAGTAAGCTGCTGAAAAAAGTGCACGCTTTGGTTTGCCTTTTCCACTGGTTGTTGTTTCTAACTGGTGAAGCCAGGGTGTTTCCCAGCATCCCTGTGTGGTTCAGGGGTTGATTCCCACGTGCCTCCGTTTCCATCATATCCTGCAGGCAGGGCAGGTGGGATGTTTGCTAAGAACTGCACTCCTGCCTTCAGGAGCCTGCACCCAGAGAGGTTTGTTTTGTAATGCCTGTAGGTATCAGGTTGATTTGACCATATTGGAAGAGGTCACCTCAAGCAATCAGGGGTCAGCCTGGAGATGAGAAGGCTCCAGGGAGAACTTAGAGCACTTTCCAGTGCCCAAAGTGGCTCCAAGAGAGCTGGAGAGGGACTGTGGACAAGGGCCTGGAGTGACAGGACAAGGGGGAATGGCTTTAAACTGCCAGAGAGCAGGTTTAGATTGGATGTTATGAAGAAATCCTTCCATGTGAGGGTGAGGAGGCCCTGGCACAGGTTGCCCAGAGAAGCTGTGGCTGCCCCATCCCTGGAAGTGTCCAAGGCCAGGTTGGACAGGGCTTGGAGCAACCTGGGCTAGTGGAAGGTGTCCTTGCCCATGGCAGGGGGTGGGACTGGATGAGCTTTAAAGTCCCCTTCAACCCAAACCATTCTGGGATTCTTTGAATGCAGTCACTGATATTGCCCTCCTTCAAATCCCACTGAACAACAGCCAAGAGGGATCGTGCCTCTCTCCTGTTCTCTTCAAGAAAACAAGAAGCTCTGATAATATATGTGAAAAAGATGGGATTCCTTATGTTCTTCACGTCTTATCTTTCACACCCAAGTGAGACTGGTGCTGGAATGTGAAGATGGAGGTGAGCTAGACAAAATATTTGCATGCTTTGATGCAAAAACACAGATCTGAGTCCTCCACCTCCGACACTCTTGGCTTTGAACTTGAAATCAAATGTATAACCCACATCCCAGCCCCTGGTTGTTTATGATTTGCACTCTGTTTGCTACCAGGAACTGGAAGTGGCAAGTGTTACCACGCAGTCATGCTGTAAACAGGAGTGGGGACAGTGCCAGTCTCCATGTGGCTGGGAACCTGGAGTGGCATCTTTATTGCAGGAGGAGAATCTCTGAGAATCTGCTTACAATTGTACAAAACAACAGTTATGTTTCACCTTTAGGAAAGCAAACGGAAAGATCTTTGGTTGTCTGCTGGGACTGTGGTTTGCCAAGATTAAATGTAGAATTAATGGCAGAAAGTAAAGATTTCTGCAGGAAAGGCAGTGTAACAAAAACCTGGGCTCTGTTTCATAGATCTGGACCCGAGTTTTGCTGTTGGGTTCAGCTGACAGTGACTTTGTAATTCACTCCCTGTATTGCATCAGCTTCTTAAAGCATCAGTAGCTGTCCATGCAGTGGTGTTTTACTGTGGAAGTGTCATTCTGAGAGTGACCTCAAGCAAGAGGCTGTGGGGGGGAAGAGCTGATTTTCATTCTTCAGTAAGGTTCAGGCTGGGAAAGGTTTTGGCTTGTCAGGTTTGAATTAGAAGTGTTAATTGTCCTTATCCAGCTAAAGACCTGGTGCTAAGAGATGTCACTGAAGAGGAGGGGGCATTAAACCTTCCTCCTCAGCCTGGTGAGCAGGGACTGGGGAGAAGCCACATCACACTCACTGGTGGTGCTGGGCCGATTTGTGTAAGGAATGTGTTTATAATTTTAAAAGCATCTTGTGAATCCTCTTGTTGTCAGGTTCAGCTAGAAGGCAGGAAGGGAAAGATGTGGTTGGGAATAGCTCTTTACAGAATCCAGAATGACCTCTGGAGATCATCCAGTCCAAGGCAGGGTCACCTACATCAGGTTACACACGAACATGTCCAGGTGGGTTTGGAATGTCTCCAGAGAGGAAGGCTCCACAACCTGCCTTGGCAGCTGTTCCAGTGCTCCACCACCCTCCATGGAAAGAAGTTCTTCCTCATACTGAGTTGCAGCTTCATGTGTTTTAGTTTATGGCCATAACTCCTTGTCTTGTCCTTGGGCACCTCTGAAAAGAGTGTGGCACCATCATCTCAGCACCCACCTCTGAGATACTTGTGTGTATTGAGGAGATCCCCTCTCAGTTTTCTCAGTCTTCTCTTCCTTGCTGTTCTTTACATTGAAATCTGAAGCTGCTTTTGTTGTTAGGTATCTTATGAACAATATACACTGCAATTCAGAAGGATGTGTTTTGGAAACTCGCTGTTCACTATGTGAGAATAAATCCATATGTAGTAAGGACTAAGGAGAAGCCTTGCAAAATTTCTGGAGGGTCAGTGGTGCCTGAAATGGTAGCAAGTGAGGTGTTCAGTAGAAAACCTTCACCTTGTACACCCTCTGGACATGCTGAATTCTAAATAAAACATTTCCAGCAGACACCACGAGCCACAGCTGGTTTTATTCCATCATAAAAACCTGGTCTAGTGGAAGGTGTTCCTGCCCATGGCAGGGGTTGGAATGAGATGATGTTTAAGGTCCCTTCCTACCCAAACCATTGTGTAATTCTATGATAAAAGTAATTTTCCTGGTTAACTCACATTGCATTTGGCATCTTAACACCTGGCTGGAGGAACACTGCTTCCCTGAGGCAGCAACCAGGGAAATGAGTGGAATATGTTTGGATAAGTTTGAGTTCAAGGATATTTCTGTCAGACTTGAACGCGTCAGTTGATGTGTGTTTATTTTTGGGATGCGGGGGGAAAATGAAGTTTTCCTGTAGGCTTTATTAAAGCATGGAGTGGAATATGTCAGGCAAGATTTAAAACGAAATAGCCTATTGTTTCCCGAGGTGTTTTCAATCAGGAAGCCTTGCAGTTGGTTTCCCCTCCCCTCCATCTGCAGTGCTGAAGCCTGTGAAACACATCCAGTGCTCTCTGTGATACCTGACTCCCTTATCTCTGCACTCCTCTGAATTGCATAATGTTTTCCAGCCCTGGAAAATCACGCTTTGCCCCTGACAAAATTATTTCCTGTCTGTTTGTGAAGTTCTGTGCCAGCCCTGTTATGAATTTGAAGTGAGTGGTGTAGGAAAGCACAGGGGGGAAGTAAGTACCTGTTTGCCTGCAGGTGCTGGGCAGGCAGGACCCCAGCCTGGCTCTCACAGGGATGCTCTGCTTTGCAGTCGGGTGTGAGTGCACTGGTGTGAGCTCCAGGCAGCTCAATACTGAGCTTTTCTAAAGCTGTACTAAGGAGGATTTAAACACCACTAAGTCAGGCTCATAAGCAACTGAGTCTGCCTGGCTGTCTTCTGGTTAAATAGGAGTAACTCTGATTCCAGAGAGGATTATGCAGTTGGGAAGTAGCAGTGTCTCTCTAGTGAAGTGGTTTTCAAAATGAGAGTCATAGAATCACAGAAGGGTTTGGGTTGGTAGGGGCCTTAAAGCCCATCTCATTCCACCCCCTGCCATGGGCAGGGACACCTTCCACTAGCCCAGGTTGCTCCAAACCCTCTCCAACCTGGCCTTGGACACTTCTAGGGGTGGGGCAACCACAGCTTCTCTGGGCAACCTGTGCCAGGGCCTCATTATAGTAAAGAATTTCTTCATAATGTCTGGTCTAAGTCATTCCCTCTTGTCATAGCACTCCCTGCCTTTGTGAAAAGTGCCTCTCCAGGGGATGCCACTTCAAAAAAGAAAGGAATTAAAGCTGGGAATGGTCTGCAGTTTTCATTTTCTGGGGTGTCAGTGGCTTTATTTTGTTATTTCAGTGGGTTTGGTACCAGCCCTTTCTGCCAGCTGAGTCAGGGGACATGGTGACAGGACACAGTCCCCTGGGGCAGGGGAGGCTGAGCCCAGCCCTGGTGTGGGAGTGACTCCAGCTCATGGGCTGTTCTGGTCACACAGGGTGGTGCGTCCTCCTCCTCTCCTGGTCACTGAGCAGCCTTGGAGGAGCTGACATCTGTGACAGTCCCCTGGGATCCTTATTCCCGGTGCACCCACCTCCCTGTGCCCCTCTGTGCAGCAGGATATGACAAGAACCAACAGGTAAAAAAGGTCTTGCTTCACAAGACAGGGATGAGTTCAAAAAGCAGCAAGAAGTCAGGAGAAGCTGCCTTTTCTTCTGGCTCAGTAAAGGGAGAGACAGTAGTCAGGGTGTCCTGCAGACCCCACTCCTGACCTTGGCAGAGTCCTGCAAACAGCGGCTGTGTCATGTTCCTCCTTCTGGCTCCTCTCTTGTCCATAGCAAGAGGTTTTTTTCAGTCTTGAGTCACTACTAAGTGAAAAAGGGGGGAAAATACCATTTTAGATAGATAGATAGATGGATGGATGGATGGATGGATGGATGGATGTGGCAGCTACTTGTCATCTCCAAAGCGTCCCCAAGTATTAGGGGTTGTGTGAGGGTGTGGAGAGGCAGGATGGGCTGTTTTATAAAGACAGGAATATAAAACGTCAGTGGAAATGTAGGGGAATAATGTAATGGATTTATAGGTTTTAAATGCCTTCCCCAAACTGCTGTGCAGGCTGTCACTAAAATGGAAAATAGATATAAGGTTGTATAATGTATCCACAAAGTAGTGTGTGATTTAACAGCAGCTCTTACCATTTGCATGGGAACAGGCTGCAATTGCTAAAATCAGAGGGGAAGCTTAAAGTCCTGATGGTTGATGGTGGATATGGTTGTAAAGAGCAAAATTCTGCTCGCTGGGGTTGATTAATTCTACATGGCAAAAGATATAAGATGAAGTGCTCTGCATACTGGGATCAACTGGTGTGGGAAGAAATATAGGAGCTTTTTTTTTTTTTTTTTGCCTTGACTGGCAAGCTCTCAGTCCTGAGACACTGGAGTTTGCTGCCCTCAGTTTTAGGGTTCTGAACACACAAAATCCTGACAGCTCTGTTCCCCCTCAGTGGGAAAGCTCACTGGAAGGTATCGAATGTGTGGGAAGGCTGAATGGATATATCAGCTGTGCTTTGAGCGGAATATTCTGTCCTGTTAATTTATTTACTTAGGAGGATTAAAGAGAATTTGAACAGCCATCCAGGGGTCCCAAAGGATTTTAGTAGTGGAGGGCAAGGGCCATTTCAGTGAAGTCATGAGATCTTTATCATGGTTTGTTCTTGTATTAAGCTTGTGGCCTTGTGATTGTGCCATAATATGTCCTTCCAGAGGAACTCCTAAAACCAAAGTGTAATTTATCACTTTGCTTGATGGTCCATTTCACTGTTTAATTACCACATTTTTAACAATATGAACCCTCTTTTTGTACAGGGATCTTTTTAACCTCTAATTTTCAACCACACCTGATGATAATTTTATTTCAAAAAGCACAGGACAAAGCCTTCTCTTCCCTCACTGTGCAAAGAAGGAGTAAAATTCACCAAACTTGTCTGGTTGCAAGAAATCCTCTGGGCTTTTGGAAAAATCCAAGTGGGTTAAGGGGGGATTATTTTTGTTATTTTTTTAATTATGTGTTTTCTTCTGAAGAAACATTTGCAGTGGAAAATAACCTTGTGCTTCCTAGTTTAGTTAATTCCCCTGCTGTGGTCTTTCCCTTCCCCGTGAAAGTTTTATAAGCCCTTGTAAGAGAAGTTTTGCAGACAATGACAGTTAGCAAAGCATTCCCATCTCCCTGGCAAATTGTGTTAAATTGGGCTCTGTGAAGGAGAGAAGAGCTGTGCTTAAGCTCTCAATATTATATATCTACATCCCTGTGGTGGTTAACACAGCTCGGTGATTTCAAGGAGTTAATATTCCAAGGTTTAAAATGGGTGAAAAACAGAAAGAAGGATGGAATAAGAGGGGATGCCTCTGGTTAGTGGGGCACTGGCATAGTTTGGATGCTGTATCACGTATTTATATAGATTATAAAGGATATAAATAATTAGGATCCAGCAGTGAACTCGCTAACAATCCCATTTCTTACAGTGATCTGTTCTTATTTGATTCCCCACAGTCTATCACAGCAATTATATATCACTGAACACCTGTAAACATGTAAAGCCTTCTCTGATCGCTTCCTGTAGACTTGAACTTGTACTGTTGACTTGGTTTACACTTTACACAGAATTTGGACTCATGTAGCCAAATTTTGCAGAGGATTTGAATCCTCTGTGCTCCTCCTGAGTGTGTGATTCCTGTCCAGCTGGGAGGCTCCTGGGCTCAGTGCTCTGTCCCTCCTGTGCTGGTGGGAATGTGCCTGTCCTTTATCCTTCGGAGTTCCTTCACCATCTGACGTGCTGATTTCTCCAGATTTGCTTCTCTCATTGCTTCAGTTTGAGAAGTGTTTCATGAGCTCCATGAAGGAGATTCCCAGGAAGATTTAGGATTTTTTAATGTGTATTTCTTTGCCTGTTTTTGCTGTGTTTGGAACCATTGTAGTGTTGGCCACTAAAACCTTCCTTGGGATCATTAAGTTCCGCTGGAACCAATATGTAAACTCTCCATTCCATATGTAAACATGGGACAGACATTCCAGTTTGTAGAGGAAAGGCAACTTTCCACTTAAGGCAGCGCCTGGTGTGCAGGAGATAACAGGAGGGTGGTTAAAAAACATAGAGTTTCAGTCCTGTGAGAAATTTCCTCATCTTTGTATTTGCATTTATTCTACATCAGAGTGCAAATAAATATTTTCAATATTTCCAGTTAGAATTATATTCTCAAATATATTTCTGAGTATTTTCCTGTTTGTTTTCTTTGTAGGTTTTTAAGCATTTAAATTATTAATATTGTTTCTTTTTCTTTTTTCCCCAGAAAGCACAAGTATTAGATGACATGGCTTGTCTTTAAAATAGATTTTTTTATTATAATTTAGAACAGCTGCTTTCTAGCGATTGAGTCATCTCATTTTTTTAGATTAGAATCTCTTGTTTGTTTTGTTATGAAATGCTTTGACACTTGGAACAAGAAATTAAGATAAATACTCAGCATAGGAACCACAAGAGCAGGTGTTTTTTTTTCAGCATCCTTCTTGTTCCAGGAAAGTATTTCTTCTCCAGACATGTTTTTGTGCTTTTATAAATGACTCCAAAGTTTGAAATTTCCGTGGTTTCTTCTTGAAAATTTTTCACTCTCTAGTTCCCCGCAGTTTCCCTTGCTTCAGAAAATTTAGTTTAAATCAGTTAAGAGGAGTGGCAATTTCTTAATGTCTTCCTTTCAGCTGGTTATAATTTGGTGCAGGATACACTTACATATGAAAAAGAACATATAAGTGATGTATTGCAGCATCTTTATTTCTCCAGGAGAAATCTGATGCAGGGACGTGGATTCACACAGATCCATACGGTGCAGCTCAGATACTCCAGTGAGGAAGTACCACTGACTGGAGGTGATGGTGGCACACTGGGAGGAGTGTTGCTGGGATAGATGGGGAGCCTGAGGCTGGCAGAGCATGGATTGTGCCAGGGCAGGAGGGAGCAGCCATCCCCCTCTGCAGGAGATGCTGCTGGCAAGGGCAGCTGGGATGCAGCTGAAGTGGCAGCTGCTGCAGCTCAGCTGGGAGGTCCGTGGAGGGATAGACTGAGGCAGAGCTCTCAGATGTTAATCCACACTCAGGGTAGCATTAATATCCAAGAAACAGCAGGTATCTCACTTGGCAGAGAGAAATGATGGTGATTTTCCCTGAGCTGGGAGAGGGTTTGCCTCCTTTTCCAAGTGGAGGGCTCTGTGTTCAGGGCTGCTTCAGCTGCTTCACCCGGGGCTTTGCTGCTCGACCATCAGCACTCAGCAACCACAGAAATCCAGAGTCCCTCAACCACAGAAATGTGTCACAAGTGGCAGTGTGGAGACTCCCAGCTCATGGTGGTCATGACAAGGGGCATCACAGAGGTGGGCCATGGGCTCTCCTGCAAGTGTCTGTGTACACTTTCCTCCCCACTTCAGCCCCTCTTGAGGGAGGCAGAGAAGAGCTCGAGGCTGACTCTGCTGAGAGCAAGAACTGGTCACTGTATTTCTTACAGTGATCTGTTCTTATTTGATTCCCCATGGTCTGTCACAGCAATTATATATCACTGAACATCTGGAAGTTAAACATATAAAGCCTTTTTTCATCGCTTCCTGTAGACTTGAACTTGTACTGTTGACTTGGTTTACATTTTACACAGAATTTGGACTCATGTAGCCAAATTTTGAGATTTGAATCATCCTCCTGAGTATGTAATGTCTGTCCAGCTGGAGGCTCCTGGGCTCAGTGTTCTGTCCCTCCTGTGCTGGTGGGAATGTGCCTGTCCTTTATCCTTCGGAGTTCCTTCACCATCTGACTGTGCTGGCACCATCAGTCTCTTATTTATCCTGTTATTATTAAAACCTCCCTTTTTTAAACATTGGGTATTTATTTTTCCTGAAAATGCAACATTTTCCTCCTGTCACGAGACAAGCGACTTAAAAATTTTCAAAGGCTCTTTCAAGCAAAGCTGGGAATTAGATTCTTGTGGAGACCTTCATAAAAAATTGAAGACTTCGTGTATTAACATACATTGATTTATTCATAGTGTTTCATTACAAATAAGCGAGGATCCCATAATATCAGGAAAGGTTAGGAGAGCAGCAGAGCACAGTGTATTATATTGACAGCTCTACTGAAACTGAGCTGCCTTTGGATTGAATTTGGAAGGCAGGCAAGGAATTGGCTGGTAAATAAGTCATGAGTTTTGCTTGCAAGTGTCTGTATATCCAGAGGGTTTCCTTGGGTGGGATGATGGAGCTGGAGCAGGATTTCAAAGGCGTGTTTGCAGTGTGGATTCCTCTCCAGGTGTGCTGGCACCAGCTACAGGTGTATTCCTGACACCTCTCCAGGTCCAGAACCCTCCTGGCTTATTCTCTCAGGTGTAAACCACATGTAAATCTGCACTCCGAGGCTCAGAGTGAGGGGAGGGAAAGGATGTCAGTGACTGGCTTACAATAAAGGCAAAAAGAAGGGCTTTTATCTAAAGACTTGGTGATATTTATTTCATTTAAATGTACAATTTCATTTCAGCGTGTTCTCTCAGCACAGGAAAAGACTTACAAAGCCTTTGTTGCTGCCATTGTTTTCAGCTGCCTTATGAGAAGATGATTTGCCAAAAGAAAATGTGCTAAAGATGATTTTCCAAAGGAAAATGTATCCATGTTTGCACCGAGGGTTTTCAGATGCTGTGGGGGATTGTGTGGGAAATTCTCCTGGTAATTGTGCCGGTCATGCTGTGTGCTCTGATTTGACTACAGAAGTTCTGAGATTTGGAACAAAAAAGCAGTTCATTGCATCTTTTGTTGTAGATCAGCCCATGCTGAGGTTTGAGTGGAGAGAAAAGATTAGTTTTTCCCTAAGTAAAATTGCCACGTTGGGATGCAAATACAGAGCCGCTCACCAGAGATACTGAAATTATCCCTGCCCTTGTGTTTTCAATGTCTGATTTCAAGAGATGGCAAACAGGGGAGCAAAAATAGGCCCCTTATCACCTTGCTTTCCTTGTTCCTCATTTGCAGATTACATACAAGGCCGTTGGATCCCTGGATCCCAGTGCTGACCTGTCCAGCCAAAGGGGGAAAGTCTTCAAGCTGAGGAATGAGACCCACCACCTGTTTGTAGGATTATACCCAGGGACCACATATTCCTTCACCATCAAAGCCAGCACAGTCAAGGGCTTTGGGCCACCCATCACCACTCGGATTGCAACTAAAATTTCAGGTACTGCTTTGAAGAAATAAAAAATAAACCACTTTCCAGTGCTTTGTTCTTTAGATCTAAAGCTGGTGCATAAAACAATTAAGAATATTCAGCTCAGTGTCTCTCCCAATTTCATAGGGCAGATTTTTAAACCTGTGTTTGATCTGGCAACAAATGCAGTGGTTAATTTGTGGGTATCTTAAATAGCCATGAATGTTTTTGTGGAGTGTTTTAAATGAGAATCATCATTAGTTGTACAAATGACCTACCTCTATAATAATTATTGTCAGCATTATCTGCCTGGATGGGGAAGCTCCTTCAGTAATGTGGTTTTTATTTTCAGAATGCACCAAGATGGATGTAATGAAGCAATGGAATTAATAGTGCAGAGAGACTAAAAATAAAGGAGGAAAACTGTTTTCATTGGGGTTTTTATGAGTAAGAGCAAAGGGAGGGCTCGAGGCAGGCAGACAAGAATATGAAAGGCACTAAAATAAGGAGGCATTGCAAAGAGGACATGTGAAAAAACAAAGAGGAGACTTAGGCTAGTTATCAGAAAAGGGATGGTAGAGGTGATATTGGGCAGATATATGTTGATTTTAATTTTAACATTTAGTTGATTGCACTAAAATAGCTTTTCTAACAGAGAGAAGCGCTGACATTTTTTTGAACTACCTTAACTGGTTTTTTTTCCAGTAAAGCCAAAATAAACATTTGGGACATTCAGGACACTTGGAATGCTTAAAATTAGGCCTGAGTGCTGTAGGAAAGAGGGCACAACAGCATGTGTTTTCCACTGCCCTTTTTCAAAATTGGTTAATAAAAGCAAATTGTGAGCAATAAGTGACAGGGTAAACTTGAAGGAAGTAAAATGCATCCCCTTCTTCTGCTGGCCATCTGCAGGGTTTGAACCCTTAACATTTAGTCCAAAAGCCCTAAATTACTTGAAGTAAAGCCATTAAGTGTCCAAAGAACTGCATGGACTGTTGGGGTTTGTGCAACCCTGCTGTGAAGGGACAGCACTGTATGTACTCTATTCCTTTGTGACCAGAGAAGTAAAATAGCTCAACAATGGTAGTGCTTTTCCCCTCTGATTCTCTTCCTTTGAATTTTATTATTCCATCATAAGTGCTCAAGTTGTGTTGGAAGCCTGCATGACTACTACCTGTATGCACACTTGGTTTATTGTCTTTTTTTCCTGCCACCTTTGGAATACCTGGCTCACAATAGCTGGGTGCAAACTCCGTGCAAGCATTAGGATAGTCTCTGACATTGGATTATCTCATTGCATGGTCCAGTTTGTGACATTTGCATTTTCCAAGTGATTTGGAAATGACTGTTAAAGTTGCTCTAAAAGGCAGTCTCAAGGTTATTTGGGAGGAGAAGGATTTTTGCACTGACTGGAATGTCCTTGTAAGTCTGTACGTGTTTGAAAACGAAAAGACATCTGTGCTGTAGCAATATGTGAGCATATTTGTTTATATGGGTGGACACATTTGTTTGCATCTCAATCCCAACTGAATAGCAGAATTCCTCAGGACTTTTCTTTGGGCAGGAAAACAGGCATTCATTCATCTGATGAGCAGGGCTTGCTATTTTAGGGACATCTCTGCCAATTGTGGGTTGAGTGAGGTGCCACACACCTGTTTTGTGTGGAGCACACAAGAAAACTACTGTATCTTATTCTGCTGTCCTGTGACTAGCACAGACCAGGATCACTGGGTTATTTATACTCCATACCCTTAACTGGGCCTGGCAAGACCTATTTCTTCCATTTACTTTTCAGCTATATAGTGTCTGACAGTAAGATTATTATTGTCTGTGGCAGGTGCAGTGATCACACAGTGGGTGACTGAACAGGTCTGAGAGGTGTCCAAGGTAGCCAACAGCTAATCCAGAAACAATTCAGTGGCACCAGTGCAGTGCTGCACTTGGGGCAGAAGCTTCAGAGCAGAATGGTGGAGGCTGCAAAGGCAGAGCCCAGCCTTGCTGTGGTGTCCAAACTGGCCTTGCCACCTCCAGGCAGTGGCTGCCCCATCCCTGGGAGTGTCCCAGGCCAGGTTGGACAGGGCTTGGAGCAACCTGGGCTGGTGGAAGGTGTCCCTGCCCATGGCAGGGGGTTGGAACAAAAGGATCTTTGAGTTCCCTTCCAACCCAAATCAGTCTGTGATCTCCAGCATCTGTGGTGATCTCTAGTACAGAAGACCACTGGTGATATGTGTCTTCTTTAAATGTCTCACTGCTTCTCCTTGATGCAGAGCACCTTATTTCAGAGAAATCCTCCTGAAGGAGTTGGCATTCATTCTTCCCTGGCTTATTGACAGGGAAGTCAGTAGCTGAGCTGATAATAGCAGCCCCATTCTTGACAGTTTTCAGGCATTTAGATAAAAATCCTGATTGTAAACAGGATTAAAGTGGAAATCACCATGAGAGGATTAAATATGGGATCCCCCACAGTGCAGCCTGCCCTTGTGAGTTACAGGTGAACTATTTGTGTGAATTCTTCTGTTTGCTTTGTACTTTAAAGATACTTGAACCAAACTTGCATCTTTGGAACAGACTTGATACTGCTCTGACCTCGTGATCTCTTCAGTTCTTACACAGTAAAATTTGTCCCAAATAGATGAATTTGTCCCAAACAGGAAGGAAAAAGTAATAAGTAAAGTGTGTTTCCTAAGGAAAACTTCTACTTTCATGGAATGACCCTAAGAGAAGATAACAAAGCAGGAGTAGAAACTAAAGTTTGGCTGAGTGTGAATATTCCTTGGGTTTCTGTATTGCTTTGGAAAACATGTCAGGGAAGGGATGGGGATGCCATGACTGGGAACTGCCTGAGGGCAGCCCTGGAATCTGTGCAGCTGCCTGTTGAGTCAGCATCACTAAAGCACTGGGGTAAAATGTCACCGGTTTGGGTGCAAAAATAACCTGGCTAATTTGTGCTGCTCTCTTTTCATCTTTTGTGCTCCATAACACACCCTCCAGCTAATCAAGGGGGCACAGCTTAAGTCTCTGTATTAAGAACTCTTAAAATGGGAGAAGGCTAATCCACTGGCCAGAAAAGATTCAGGATTCCTGGGTGCTTTCCTCAGCTCTGCCACTGACTCACTCCTCTTGAGTGGGTTTTTTTATCATGTCTGTTTTTCTTTCTTCCCCTATAAAATGGAAGGAATGATTTCACCTCAAAGCATTGCTAAGTCTTAAAAATTCAAAGCCACCTTGAAGATTTTCAAAGCCAGCTTGAAGATCCAGGGGGGCCAATTCCCATTTAATTTGAAGAGAAAAAGAGCGTCCAAATATTTAAGCAGTTTTGATAACTCTGGTCGTAACACCCGGGAGTGTTTTGATGTTTCATTTGAGAAATGTGAAATGGTCTCCAGGAAGTGTTAACCTAAGGGAGCGAGTGGTGTGTTCCTAACGTGTCCCTGCTCTGCTGCAGCGCCGTCGATGCCGGAGTACGACACGGACTCGCCCCTGAACGAGACCGACACCACCATCACCGTGATGCTGAAGCCTGCTCAGTCCCGGGGAGCACCTGTCAGGTGGGTGTTTGGTCTTCTCTCTTCACAGCTCCCCCCACTCTCCTTCCTCCCCAGGCTTCCCTCACGCCTCTCTCGTTCTCCTCTGATAATGGAGCTGCTGAAAGCCAGCGCTGACTAAAAGGCCAACTCGGCTGTTGATTCTGCCTTTCACAGTCTCCTTTTATAAACGCCTCAGCCTCCTTGCCTCCTGCTGTTAACCTCCAGGAAGGATTGCTGCTGGCACTGTGCAGGGTTATTACCCTCTCAGCAGCACTTCAGATGCCTCTGCAGGGCTGGAGCACAGCAGGACGTGGGGCTGGGCACTGAGTGGTGCTGTGGGAAGGTGGAGGAGGCTCCAGGTCTTCATCCTGCCCTCTCTTCCATGGTGAACAAGGCCTGTCTGTAACTACTGTAGGAATGCCTGAACTGTCTTCAATGCTTGCAGATGCATTTGTGCAGTTTCTGGGTCTGACCTCACTTCTCACACACATAATCCAGCTGTTGCTGCTGGGCTGGTGGTACAGTGAAGGAATGAATCTGGTGCAGAGAAAAGGAGTTCTGATTTAGTGAGGCTTTGCTAGTATAGGTAAGCAGGTCCTGCTGACAGAGCAGGGGATTTACAGAGTTACACAACCACAGAATCGTTTAAGTTGGGAAAGCTTTGACCAATCACCACTTTGTAAACTAGACCAGAGCACTGAGTACCAGTCATTCCTTGGACACCTTCAGGGATGGGGACTCCACAGCCTCCCTGGGCAGCCTGTTCCAGTGCTTGACAACCCTTTCCATGAAGAAATTCTTCCTGATATCCAACTTGAGCCTCCTCTGGTGCAGCTTGAGACCATTTCCTCTTGTCTATCCCTGTGTCCTGGGAGCAGAGCATGACCACCATCTGGCTCCCCTCTCCTGTCAGGGAGTTGTGCTCCAGCCCCTTTCCCAGCTCCATTCCCTTCTCTGGACTCTCTCCAGCCCCTCAATGTCTTTCTCACAGTGAGGGGCCCAAAACTGGACACAGCACTCAAGGTACAGCCTCAGCAGTGCCCAGTACAGGGTGCAGTCACTTCCCTGGTCATCTGGGGGCAGGGAGCTGCCCAGGAACCTGTGGAATAGAAAAAACATTTCTTCTGGCTGACTCTGAGCTGGGCCCTGCTCTTAATGATGAGATGCTGGACTGGGACACTCCCTGACTGTGGAACATGGCTTAGAGGTCTGTGCTTCGTCGCTCTCTTCCATCAGGGTGGATTTGTACATGGAGAAAGGCACCAGCACAGATGAGCAAAGTTCCCTTCCGAGCTGGCACTGCCTTATCTGTCACTGGCAGAAGTGCCAGTTGGCCATTCATCCTTCCCCTCATCCTGCCACTCCTCCTGCCAGGCTCCTCAGCTGAGAGCAGCAACTGGAATCACTTAGAAAAGCAGTGGGTCCTGCTTTGCAGTGGTATCCAGCAGGTATCCATTACCTCCCTGTGGGATCTTCAGGCTTTTACCTCCAGTTTTCACAAGAGACCTTGGAAGCTTTTTCCCTGCCTGGTATTTTAAAAACCTCTAGTTCCTTCTTTCCAAGTGACCTGGGCTTCTGTGCCTCACTGACAGGTTCTTAGTGCTTTTGAAGGATGTATTCAGGAGCAGATTGCTCAGAGGTAAACTGCTGGATTTAATGAAATATCCTACATGGCTTGGTGGTCCAGCCTGTGTCACAGCTTTCCCCCAGATTGCATTGACAGGCTCAGGAAAAAAGTCTGCTCTTTAAGACTTGCACCATCCATTCTCTAGCTTTTCTGAGTAATGTATTTCAAAGTTTCCCTTTCAATCTCTGCTACCCCATATGAGCAAATTTAGGAGCCTATTTTCTGAGTCCTTTAGGGATGTTTTTCTGCTGGAAAAGAGCAGTAAAATCACACAGCTCTGTTTTGTTTTATTTCTTTATATGGGGGAACATTCCTGTATCTCGTTTTACCACCTGCTGTCTTAACAGTGTTGCTATTTTGTCTTTTTATTGAAAAGTCTTGTGATTTTTCTCAAAGTCGATTTACTGCAGTTTAACTGCATTCAGTGAATAATGCCTTTGCCAGCAAATGCATCTGTATATAAAATTGGTAGAGATTTTTTATAAATTTTCACTCAGGTTTCTTTAATTGCATCGTAGCCCATTATACACATGTTTGCAGAGAGGGCAATATTTACATGCCACATCTAAGTGATAAAATTATTTCCTATTATGAGTCCATTTTATTGACTTACAGATGTGTGAATGGAAACCAGGACAGGCAGGGGGAGTAAAGGGGAGGGGGAATTTTAGCTTTTTATTAAATATGACAGCCTGAGAATGCTGGAGTACCTTCCTCTGTGTAACCATCCAGACTGTTCCTAGTCTGGCCTTGACAAATCCAGTTATTCCAACCTTTATTTTCCCAACCTGTTCCCTTTTCTTCCAGTCTGTTCTGCACACTCCCATTTGTGAGATTCTCTCAAAATACCTGTGCAGAAGCAGGTAACATTCCCTCAGAGCAGGGAATGTCAACAGCACCCAGCACATTACAGGAATAACACATGAATAACATACTATGAACTCCTTGGGACACTCTTAATTACACAAGAGTGAGGTGGTGGTTTATCCTCTTCAATGTTTTTAATTGTATTCAAGCTGAGCTCAAATATATCTTCTTTGTTTTTGTCTGGTCAGTTGTTCTGCCTTTTTGTTGTACATGGTTTATTTCTCTTTCACAAGTGTGGTATTTTCCAGTCATGTCTATTAAATGTGATAAAAAAATGTGCTTTAAAAGTCTGCCACAAACTTAAGTGGCTTAGAGCCCCTCAAGGATGTGATGCCATCCTGTGCTCAGGTACTGAAGGCATTAAGACAAGCAGAGATTTAGGGCAATGTCTGAGCAATCTCTGTTGTGGGGCTGGTGAGTTGGAGTGATGTAGGGGTGTGACTCCAAGGTAGTATCCATCTATAAGATAGTTAAGTAACTTTTTCTTGAGTTATTTCCTTCTGCTGTAGCACAGAGGTGGAGCATGGTCTGCAAGAACGTTTTTAGAGTAATACTGTAGGATATTTAAAATAAGACTCGTTGTTTTTTTCATTCATTTGAAAAGCAGACACACCAACTCCAAAGTCACTTTGAGCATTAAGACGTTTCTGATGTTCCCCAGTGCTCGTGATAAATAATTTAAATGTGGTTGTTTATAAAAGTAACGACCATGAACTCGGCATTGTTAATGATCTGTGGGTAACAGTGAAGACACTTTCATATGAACTAATAGCATTAATATAAACTTAGATAATCTTTGATCTATTTTGTCCTATTGCCAAAAGAGAGGTGAAGCCTCAGCAAGCAGAAACGTTCTCCCTTGTGGCACAGGCATTGCATTGGTGCCTTTACTTTTCGTGGTATAACCTGCAGAGCTTGACTCCACATTGCCCTTTAAAAATAACTTTTAGGTGTTCTTATATCAATCTAAACCCCGTGAATGGTGCTGTGATTGATATGCTGAGGGCTGACATTCATCTATAATGCATTCACAAGAGCAAGGAAGAATGCAAGTGTTCTCAATCTTTACTCCTCAGCTCTTTCCTGAAAATCTCCAATGTGATTTTGAGGATATTTCTGCCTTTGAATGTGTTATTGTCAGGAGACTGAGTCAGTCCTGCATAGATTATTCACATATGACATCTTTAGACCTCTGTTTGAGGCTTTATATCCCACTCACTGCTTGGAAGTACCACTGTGAGGGGTTTTATCCACACAACTCGTCCACTGGGCTGGTTTTTGGGTGTTGGATATTTGAAAGTCCATCTGGTTTATTAACACACCGTTGCTTCTATCAGTCTACCTATACTGCTATTATGGAGAAAATCAAATTTCCAGAGCAGGTATTAGTTTAGAGGATTTCAGAGTTGGCATAAATGCTGCCCACAGGTGTGATTGCCATGCCCATACCCTGCTCTGAGTGTTGGAGCCGTAGGACACTGTAGGAGGATGTTAGAGAACAGCCTACATTATGTTTTGGGGGGTTTCAGACAGCAGAGAACTTTTTTGTTGGAAGAAGATGGATTTAATCTCTTTATCTTCCTGCAGTTCTCAGAGATGTGTCAGTAAATAATCTGTGGTGTTCTTTTGTGTGCTGCCAGCACCCAGGTACAGGACAGTCTTTAGGCACCTGATCCCTGCACTGTGTAATATAATTGGAATTATATTACAGTATAATTGTATATTATACATACTATATATAAATTATATACAGTATAATTATATAACAGTATAATTGGAACAATCTTGTTTGACCTTTGCTCTTGCCTTTTTGCAGATATATTTTTTGGGGTGGGGTAGAATATATATATTTGATATATATATATATATTTGATATATATATATATATATTTGCAGTGTAAGTATCATGTGTAAGTGATCCTGGAGAAATATATTCAGGTAGGATCATTTATTGTGAATGCGTGCAATGGTCAGATACTTGCAATCATTTTTGTGAGGAAGGATGGCTTATTTTATTAATGTACATCTGAAAGGAATGAAGTAAATCCAAATAAGAGAATGGAGATTGAAGATTTAAAATATATTTAGAAGTACTGGGCAAAGGTCAAATAAATATTTTCATATCAACACTCAGCCAGGAGGAGAAATTAATTTATATGGACTGAGCCTCATGTACTCTTAAGTATCAACATCTGAGTCTTGGTCTTCTAAGCATGAAATAAAGGTAATTTTTGGTGTCCATGATGTTGAACATATCAAGAGAAAACATCTGTAGTGTTATTTAACAGAACACATGAGAACAATGTTTTTTTTCTGGTTTTATGCCCAAGCTATTCTCTCAGGAAACAATCTTGTAGGATGTGTTCCTACCTAAGTATTCCTACATTCAGTAACAAATGAAGATTTCCTGTGATGGAGGGCAGTGGTTTTGCTTCCATTTTATGTTGGAGAACTGAGATTTTGACTAGCTAACACTTGCCTTTCATTTCCATTGGCAACAAAGCAGAAATTGAGAACGTGTGGAGCCACAGGCTATAAATTTAATCTCCAGATAACTCCTTCTTTCTTTCTTTTTTTTTTTTTTTGTGATTTTGGGCATCATCTTTTCATCCTCAGTCACTTTTCCTGCATCCCTCTCACTGGCATCCTTAGTCTGATTTTGCTTTTCCTGCACAGTAGTTCTTTCCATCCTTACAAAAGAGTGGTTTGCAGGCCTAGTGACCTCGATTCCGTGGGGAAAAACTCTAAATTCACAATATTTGCTGAGGTTTTTGTTCTGTTTTGGAGCTGGTGGCTTTGGTGTATAGATCTCCATCACTGTACAGGGAGCAGTGCTGTTCAGCTCACTGCTTTGCAGCCTCTCAGTGGACTCACATGAGCTCACCTCAGGCATTTGTGCTGATAATTAATTCATTAATGCCACGAAAAGGGTGGCAATTGCTTGTTCTTAAAACTACCCCACAGCATACCTTGTGTTCCAAAATAAAGACTGGAGTCAAGGAGCAAGCAAAACAATAAAAAGGGGTTTAATGCTGAAATTATCTTGCCTGATTCTGAAAGTTGGATTGCCTTGATAGGCATCTTCTTAGTACCTGGAAAATCAAATTTCTGGCCTGCCTTTTCTAAGCTCACATTCAGATGTCTGCATCACATGAGTGGGTTGATTGAATACAGGGCAAAATAGTCGTCACATTAGATCTTTTAATTTTGTTGTATTTAATGAGGAATGAGATTATCAATCTAGGCTTCTGATATTATAAGCCTAATTATCTGTATTAATTAACATCTCCCATAATATACCTCAGGGATATTGTTCTGAAATCATTCAAACTGGCTTTCTCTTGCCTGGCATTCTGCCTTCAATTTAGCTCAGGGTTTGAAGGTAAATGAGAGAGTTTCTTTCTTCTTAGAGATAAACCAGATCTGCTTTTTCTTTAACTGTGAGCAAATGTGAGAGAACAAAAATGAGAATGAGAAAGAATGAAAATGAGAATTTGGGTGGAATAATGGCAGCTGTGAGGACCAGCATGATGTTTGTTACACCAAAAAAAGAACAGAATAGTGTTGCACAGAAGCACTCACAGGTTTGACCTCATTGATGTGCCCAAACTCTGGTTAGTTTGGCCAGAACCCTGCAGTCCTGAGCCTGCACTTCCATTTCAGCTGGAGCTGTCAAGTTGTGGTATTAAATACAGTCCTAGAACGGTTTGGGTTGGAAGGGACCTTAAACACCATCTCATTTCAACCCCCTGCCAGTGGCAGGGACACCTTCCACCATCCCAAGTTGCTCCAAGCCCTGTCCAACCTGGCCTTGGACACTTCCAGGGATCATCTATAATGGCTTCAGTAGGACTTGAAATTATTCTGAATATTAGAAGTGCTTTGCCTGTTGTGTCAGGAGATACAGGGATGCATCAGGATGCAGATTGGCAACCATAAGTTTCAGGAAGGAATATTTGTAGTCTTTCATGTACCACAGCATCATTTATGGAATGGGGGTTCCAAGGTTTTCTTAGTTCCCCCAAAGAGCCAGGTGTTAGTCCTAAAAAGTGAGGATAAAGGGCATTTGGGGTCAATTGTTTCATCTAGTACAGGAAATGCATTTTCTTACTGGAACAGAAAACTGTTCATCTGAGAACTGTGTCCCTTAAAAAGTCACAGAACTGCCTTTGGCCATTTATCAGCCATCAGAAGCACAGCTGATGTGGGAGCCTGGGTGACCTGCTGTGTCTGTGATCATTCCACAGAGAGCTTTGGCAGTGGACAGAAATGGGAGAGGAAAGCCATAAAATTTGAGTATGTTTTCATGATAATACTTTAACAATCAAATTACACATGCAGCCAATTCTTTTGTGTCAAGCAGCATTTTATTAGTACTACAGTGAGGCTTTTTGCTAACACTTTTTATGTGTGGCTGGAGGATACTTGAGTGGGGGAAGGAATATTTTTGCATAAATCTTTTGTGCTGACCATGTAAACTGTCAGATTTAATTCCAGCAATCAAAAGGTTAATGAAGTCTGAACTTTCAGCTGAGACTCACAAATTGATGGCCATTTCCTCACATCAAGCTGTCAACCAGTAAGATGAGGGAGCAGGAGAAAATACCCACAGTTGCCAGTTTGAGGGTTTTTTCCCCAAGACATTTCTTTTCTTCACAGCTCCCAGAACCAATATGCCCCTTCCTTGCTGTCACTGAATGGAAAGATAATAACAAACAATGTAAAAGATTCCAAAAATGAGAAACTCTCAACCCTTGGATGAGACCCATCAGTGGGACAGGCTGAGCCTGGCCAGAGCTGCTCGGGGTTGGAGCAGCCCACGGGAAGCACCTTGGCTCTTCTGGTGGAGCACCAAGGGTGATTGACCTAATTGAAGCAACTCCTTAAGGGACTTAAAATGAGATGGGATGAGCACAAGTCCCTGGCAAAAGGCCACCCCCCAGCCAGCAGTCCCTCCACCAGGAGTGAGGACGATGAGTTCAGAGGACAAGTGGGCTCCTCTCTGCTGCATGTGGTGATGTTTACACTCCCAGGTGCCCTTTGGTGTGTCTATAATAACACAAAAAGTCACTAGAAGGGAAGATGACTAAGCTCTGCTTTGTTGTTGCAGACTAAGGCATTTCAGGATTTAATTATACCACAGGTATATAAATTCCGGAAACATGTTAATGCTCCCGTGATTAAAATTATAGAGGGGCTAATTGAAAAAGCATAAACTGAATTGAAGAATTCCTAATTATAGTTTGCTTTGAGGTGTTAATTTCCTCCATAATGAATGCATAATTTCTTGGAACTAGAAAAGGAGGTTGTTGCACCAGGGCGTGGGCTGCAGATGGAATGAAGGGATTATCATAAATGCAGCCAGACAATCCTCAGGAATGAACCTCTGCAGCCATGATGTTATTCTGCCTCTCTGTAACTTCAGTTTTCCTTGCACAAGCGCTTTTCCAAAGCAAGAGGCAGACCTGGGAACGGTGAAGGATTTACTTCCTGTGCAAAAGGAAGGGGAAATACTGGTGTAATTCAAAGGAGTCGTGGTGCAAAAGAGGGAGGCGAGGAGAGAGGCAGAAGGTGGAGTATTACACAGAAGAGGAGGCAGTGCTGACTTCCCTTTTCACCCACCTTGACAGATCCCTAAGGAACTGCAGGAGCTGATGTTGATGCAGGTTGAGGGGTTTTTTGTGCCAAAGCATATATCCTACGTGTAATGTTTTCTCTTGCCTAAAAAAATCTGCTTAGTTTTGAAGGGACTTGGTGAACTACAGGATCATCAGATAAAATCTCCCAATGTTTAAGTCTGACCCATTCTTTCTCTGGAGGGGGTAAGAGGTGTGATGGGATGATGACAGACCAGCTTTGAATTGCTGCAGAGAATCCTTGTCCTTGGGACTTTCCCATTCCCCTTTCTCCATCCTCATTTTCCCTTGGTGTTTGTAGTGAAGGTGCCATTTCCGAGCTCTCTCTGGTGTCAGAAGCACTTTCTGAGAAGGAAAAAGTGTCCAGAAAAGGTGGAAAGAAGCTGGTGGATACACTCCTGCAGCTTCAGGTGCTGCAGGTCTGTGTTACCCTTCCCCAGGAGAGCTCATCATCACTGCACATCCATGACAGACTGTGAGGAGTTGCCTGACTGTATGGGCCTTGTGTGATAATGAAGTTTATCTGAAGGTTGGAAGCAGAGCAGGTTCCCTCTTTCTTTCTTGTGTTTTTCTTAACTTTTTAATTTAAAAAAAAAAATCAAACAGACGTGACACCAACAAAAAGGTTTTTGAAGTGTTCTCTTTTAAGAAAGACATCACATTCTTCTGTGTGGGTTTTCCCTGCACAGTCTCGTAGCTGTGGTTGTGGAAAAGGCAGAGGAAGCTTTGAATTCCCAACTAGATTATCTCTACATCCAAATGGACCTAATTTCATGGAAGCCATTGGAAATACCCAAATTAATTCAGACTGAGAATATATGCAAATGCACCCATCCTCCTGTCCAAGCCACGGCTTTTATGAAGGACGTGGCAGAAAGTGCTGGACAGTCCCAGAAAGGGTCTGTCCTTCTCGTCCTGCAGGTTGTTCAAGAACCACTTTGGCTCTTCTTGTCCTTGAAACATCCTCCTGGTGCTAAAGCAGCACTCGCTGAGGATGAGACAAGGCCTCAGTCAGCGATGCCTGTTTAATGTGAAGCGACATCAACAAAAAAGGGGTTGGGTCGTTTTTTTTCTTGTAGATTAAACAGATGGCAGGTGGCTCAGGAGGGAAAAAACACCTCCAAAGCCACTAACATTAGCTGCTGTTGCAGGGAAAGCTGTATCTGTCTGCACTCATTATCTTTAATCTGCCAGCACGAGATAGCATTGAACTGGAGAGACAGAGACTGGACCAGTTCCACTGGGGAGCAGCTATTATGTCTAATCTGGGTTGCAAGCCAGGTCAGGCTTATGGAGATGGTTGAGATAATGGAACACAGAGCTTTCAAATGCCCTCTGGTTCTTTATATTATTTTTTTCTAATTTTTATTTCCCAGAAGATTAAATAGAGAATTTAAAGCATTTAAGAGAATGATGCACGTCTGATACGAGTAAACAGATGCAGCAGCAGTTTGGTGGTGGTGTGGGATGGAGAGGAGGTAATTTTGTATGGACAGCATCTTTTATTAGGCCAAATGATACAGCTGGGAAAAATGGCCTTTTAAATACACAAATTCTTCTTTATGTTCAGTGACTACTGACTGAACACAGTTGTCTTTTTGACAACTGCTTAGGTTTTGTGTGTTACCACATTTCTGTTGGCTGTGGACAGGTGCTGTGGTGATGGTCTAGATGGTCTGTGGGAATATTTACATTTTTAGTTATCCTTCCCTAGCTGTCCTTCCTTGGAAAGACGTGGCCTCTTCACTCAGAGCAGAGTCATGTTGGGTGGAACATTATGAGATTGGAAGCACTGATTTTAGTAGATGTATTTATGTGTAGGTACACATACAGGTGTTTAGATGTGCACTTATAGAATCACAGAATGGTTTGGGTTGGAAGAGACCTTAAAGTTCATCTCATTCCAACCCCCTTCCATGGACAGGGGCACCTTCCATAGCCCAGATTGCTCAGAGCTCCATTATTTAAACTATAATTATACCTCCTTACTGGCACAGCATTGTTACTGGCTCATGGGAGTTTGACAATCTTGCATCTTTTGTGTGGTGCAATTTTATGCCAGAGACAGTCTCCAGAGCTCCTCTTTCCCAGCACTGTCTGCTCCTCCCTCATCCCTGCAGGTCACATCTCAAGTGACACCCAGGAGTAACATTTTTCTCTTATTTTTCCCTTTTTGAAAGACTTTGCAGGAGTCACATGTGCTCAGACTGGGTACTCCAGACTCCACTAGACAGGACATATTGGCTGGTGGGTGGATGTAGGAACAGTGGACAAGAAAGTGGAGATTTGTTTGCATATAAGTGATATTGTGATACCAGGCAAGTCACTCATTGCACATTCCCCATGCCAGTGTTTATATATCTGGAATAGTGGGATAATGGTGTATTGGACCTCAGGGGTCTGTCAGGATAAAAGTCTGCCCACCCAGGGTCTGAGGCCATGGGACATTACATTTGACACTATGTTGTCACTTCTTTTACCAAAAAAAAAAAAAAAATCATCCAACCACCACCACCAAAAAAACCCCAAAACTAAACCAAACCCCCAAACAATCCACAAACAAACAAAAAAACCCCCACTACCTTCTAACAAAGTTCTCATTTCTTAGCCAGTGGTGGGAATTGTATGGGATGCTGCATTAAGACTGCAAAGAAGTTTCAGACAAAGTATTCTGGCCAAAGAGAGCATTTGATATAGTGACACTGGCAGGATGCTTTGCTGCAAAACCAAATATTTTGTTTGGTTTTGCTGTTGTTTTTTTTTAAGCTTGACAGTGCACAGCACCTTCAGTAGATGCCACTGCCTGTCCCACAGGGAGCTCATCACAGTCACTGCTCCTGGCTGGGGAGGACAAGGGACCATCTCCCTCTTCCCTACAGGGAGCACACAGCCATTAAACTGCCTTGCTTTTTCTGGGGCCCATTTCAATCACTATAGAAATTTAACAAAGCTGGAAATTTTAGTGACACAAGAATGCCCCTGTGAGAACTCTGATTCCAAACAGTGCTGCCCAAGTGTGAAATCGAGACCTTTTGTTTCTTGGATTTACTTGGAAGTAAATCTGGAGTATTGAGCTGAACGTGAGAGTGGAAGAAAATGTGAAGAGACTCTTCTTGATTATTAAATGGATTTCATTATTATTGGCTCTATCTCAGCAGCTTTTTTTCATAGCAATGGCAGTAATTACCATCTCTTCTTTCTCTGCCATTTTTTACAAATTTGGCTGAGTATTTTTTTGGTATTCTTCAACTTCAGTGAATGCAGTGTAAGAGTTGTTTAATTTAAATGAATGTTATAAGAACACGCAAAAATAACTGCAAAATGAAGGCTCTGGTGTGAATAACTTTGCAATATGAAAGACTATTTCCTCAAGTAGCATCACTATTAAAGGCTTTATTTTTGTGAATGCTTTGCAGATGTGAGCAAGCTGATTGATAACACTGCAGCCCAGTATTCATAATGGACAAGTTTTTGAGTCTTTGAAGTAGCCAAGCATATTCTAGAAGATGACATCATAGAACAATCTCCTTTTTTGCCTCTTCTCAGCATAAAACTGTTCATTGAAAGCAAACCTTCACTTCAGCATATTGTGTTCTGCATGAAGCTGTTCCAGAGTGAAATGAAAATAGGAGCAATCTTTAATTGCTTTTAATGGGTTTGGAATCAGTTCTTAAATAGACAGAGAACAACAGTGCACTGGGTCCTGTCTGTACATCCTGGGGGGCTGTGAAATGCAGCTCATTATGTTTTGTAGATTAGTTTTCAGAGCTGCTGATTAAAGGTGCTCTTGGAGGTTCTAAGGGTGACATTTTGAACATGTGAAGTCAGTAGCTCAGTTCTCAGGAACATACTGGCACCTGTTTGAACCCAGAAAACTTTATGAACTTGGGAACTGCCTGTGGAGTTGATTCTTGGATGCCTGAATGTTTAATTATGGGATTACAGGAGGTGCCTGGCCAGGAAATACTGACCCTTCTAGCCAAAAGAAAGCAGTGCTGCAGTGTGTGAGTCTCAACCTCAGGGTTTATGGCAGTTACCCTTTTAGTTCTTGTAAATTCTAGTAGAATTTATATTATGTAAAACTTTCTTAGACTTTAGTGGGTTTTGGTTGAATTTTTTCCAAAATTCTCTGTGTGCAGGTTCATAGGAGGGCTGGAGGCACATTGTGAGAAGGATCTTACTTACAATTTAATTTACAATTTTTTAGGGTAAGCTATACAGAGTACTTTTCTTCAAATTTCCCATTATTTTATTTCTTATTTTCTGTGTGGTAGAATTCAGGCTTTTATTTTGATATCTCTAAGGAAGAGCAAATAAAGATGCTGCTCTCCTGTCTCAGTTTGCATCACTGAAACCAGCTTGGCTATAAAACAAGCATATGCACATTCAATAGCTAATGTGAATTCTAAATGTGGGTGTCAGGCAATCCATCAAACCTCCTCCCATTGCAGTATCCTGGGAGAGGGCTCTGTACTGTGGGGATAAACGTGACAAACCTTCATGGACATAGACAAACATTGGCTCAAACAAGTTTAACAGGATCATAAGTTAAAAGGAAAACCAAATGAAAAAAAAAAACGTGGTGTTAAGGATCTGTAGCCTGGATTCTGTGGCTTAACTGTTAAATTAAAAAAAGTGGCTTTTAAAAAAATAAACAGGGTGGATGGTATCAGGGCTGTTGTGTTGAGGCCTCACCTCGGTGTCTGGGGCTTCTGTGTGACTCTTGTGAGGGTCTGAAACACTGTGCTGGCAATGCACAGAGCATTCTTCTTAAAAATATTTGTGTTGTTAATAAGGGAAAAGAAGCTGAATTGATTGTTGGGCCCTCTCCTTGTTGTACCTTTGCTCTTGCTCATATGCACCCAATGCCTTTTCTTCATCTCAGGGCAACAGTGACGCTTGTGGGTTGATCAGGCAGGATTTGGGGTTGATTCATGATTTTGGATAGCCTTTTTGGACATGGTGGATCCGTTACCTCCAAAGAATAGGTGCAAGAGTGGCAATTCAATGCCTTGCTCCACGTCAGCTGCTCCATCCCACGTGCCTTCAGTCTGAGATGGCACAGCTATGGAGGGGTGCAACCCTTACTTCATTTGCTCCTTTTTGTCCTTCATTCTCTGAATTAAAGTAGCTATTAACAAGAAAAACACTACCCTTTGGTACTGTGTTATTTCCTGTAGCCTGTCAGCCAGTTATTCTGACAGTGATGTGTTCATTTGAACTGGAAGTGAGAAGTTCCAGTTCTCTGTAGGATGAACAACAGAACCTGCTCACAGTGGTCTGCTGAAAAATGCACTGCAAGATCAAGCTGTACTGATTGCCATTGCTCTGTGTTCCCTGGGAGAAAATATTATTGGAAATAATAAATGGCTGATAATAAATTTATGTGTTAAATGAAAATACATTAAATCTTTATATGATATGGAAGTTTAGTAACAGGATTGGTCCAGAGGGAGTACTAAGCTGCTGAAACATTGTTTCTTTTAATCTTTAATAATTCAGATGAGTGGATCACTGTGAGGTTACAAAGAAATTGTATTCCTTTTCATACCCCCCCATTACTGGGGTATAGTGAAGGTTTCACCTTGTTGATATACGTACCATGGCAGGACACCAGAGTGCACCAACCAGATGGTGGATGCTTTATGGAGAACTCTGACTCAACTTTCCCTCCCCACATTCATGCACATCCTAATCCAGAACTTGAGACTGGATTAAATACTTGTCTGGATTTGAGGACAAGTGCTGTCCCAGTCCATCCTCAAAAGGAAACCAAGAGCAGGGGCAGGAGAAGCCCGAGGCAAACAGAGAGATCTCCATCACAGAAACGGGCTGTCACTTGGAATGTTGATTTTCCAGGCTGAATAGAGAACTCATAATTTAAAAGATTACCTTGCAGATGGTGATAAGGCACCTTTTCTTCCTCTGCAGACAACACTTGTGCTGTGGCCCGTTATGGTGGGTGCTTTTATCAGTGATTTACAACAGAGCTGTCAAAAACTTTAAAAAGCTTCTATTAAATTGATGTGGATTTATCTATCTAAGACCTTTGAAATTTATAGAGGAACCGACTTTTGGCCTCCTTTTCTAATCAGAGTGTGCAGCTGCACACGGGGCAGTCAGCTCCCCAGCCTTCTAGGAAGGCAGGCATTTGATTTGTGGCCCAGATTTGAGAATCCCTGGAGAGCTGTCTGGAGAGCAGAGCTTGTGGATGTTTGGAAACCAGTCCCCTCATGTCATTTATGGGGTAGCCTGGAACTGGGAGCACAAGCCCCCTGCTTCTGCTGCCCTGCAGCACTTACATGTGTGGATGTGACTGCAGCGTTTCCAAATGTGGCCAAATATTTAAAACTGAAATGTAGTAAAAACTGTGCCATCTTTCATTTCATTGGCACTGAAGTTGTTATCTACTGGGGGAGTTTTAATGCTTTGCTTTTGTTGTCTCTTAATATAATTTCTATGTATGAAACTGAAACTTTTTGGAATCCAGCTGGGCATTTGCAGCTGATGTATTGATTCCTGCCAGGAAAGCCATGTTAGCTGAAATGAGCTGGAAGCAGCAGCTTTGAAGCTTGAGATGGGGAGAGCCCCAGGAGATCCGTGTTACTGCCTACCAGGTAGCCAGAATAAAAGCCATTAAAATAGTTTGGACATTTCCTCCCTATTTCCATTGCCCACTTGTTTTTTTATCCTTCCCTTTAGCACCACTTTTTGGATAACTGCTCCACCTTTCCCTTGGCTGTAATCACATTGCTGTGGTACAAAATTGTCAGTTGTAGCAAAGTTGCAAATGGTTGATCCTGCTCAGCCCTGACCCAGAGATGGAATTGCAGCTGAGATGCTCTTTCAGGGCAAAAGGGCAGATCCTGCTCACTGAGTTTATTCTTAGTGCTCAACCGCAATCTTAGGAGTTGTGATGTATCACAGCAAGTTCCTTCTTCTGAGCAAAGTTGAATTAGTTTTACTCTTTTGAGAATTGTTGTAGTAATGCAGATGGTTTGGGTAAATTTTAGGGTGGGTAATTGGACATTTGCTGCTCAGAATTCCCACAGCAATTCCATTTGGATGTAGGATTGGTGGGTTTTTTCTCTGGTGAAAAGGCAAACAGTTACAAGAGCAGCTCAATGCAGGAGTGGAAGCACTTGCTGTGCTTTGCAGCACTTCACTGGTTAAAGCAGAGAAGTTGATGTTTGAAAATGCCCTAAAGGCAGGCAGGGAAATTCTGCTCCTAGGTAGAAACCAAACATGAGACAAAGAGCATAACCTGCAAAACAAAGCCAGAAAAAAGAACACGGGTCTGTACCAGTCTGTGTGCTAACTGGGGGAACTGGGAATGCTGCCCTTCTGGAGCACCTAGACAGGTCAAAATACTGGCATGAGAACATCAGAAAGTGAGACCAGAGCAATCATTTGCTAAAGGAAGGAGTGCTCAGAGTGATAATCTTCATTCCAAAGTAATCTTTGAACCCAGGCAGACTCTTGGCCACATGGCCACTTCCTTTAAAAGTGGACTCTTGACCAGTACCAGACTCAGCAAAGAGTGAGGCTGAAGGGTGATGGTCCCCAAGCCAGGCAGGTGAAGCACACAGAGATAAATGTGCTGTGTTAGTCAGTGTGAGCTGGGGCATCAAAGAGAAAAATTGTACAAAAGCAGTCAGTTACCCATCCTAAGTGTCACCAGAGTAGGTTTTTCAACCAGAGGGAGCAATGACAGCAGTGCTCAGAGACTGCTTCCAGAGAAAAGGAGGCAGTATTTGAGCAGGAGATGAATGAGGTTTTAGCTTCAACACACACGGGACAACTGTTACATCTCAGCTGAATGCTCCTGAATGTTACTGTTGTGCTTCCAGAGGCACTTGGATTCATTTCAAAAGAATAAACATTAAAAGTAAAATTTCAGGTCACTGCAAGAGCAGGTTATCCCTGTGAAAGGAAGAAGGGTGTTAATGGCTAAGTGGGAAAGAGAAAATGTGAAAGAATAGAGGCAAAAGAGTATCTGTGACTAGGTTCAGTTTGAAAAGTATCTGTGAGTAGGCTCTGTGTCAAAACTCTTGCTCATGATAATAAAAGTGCCTGTACTGGTGGAACATGTAGTGGAATTGTCAAAAGAGAAACTGAGAATATCTTCAGTGGTGTAAGTGCCCTGTTGATTAGGGAAGGAGTTCAGTACCTGGCAGTTCATGTCCCTGGGGAGCTTCCCCTTCTCCAAAGACATGGCTTGCAAGTGAGAGAACCAAGAGAATGAATATGACCCTTAGGGAACCCAAGGGAACTCTTGCCCTCCAAAAGGAGGTTAATATATGTTTATACATATATATTTATGTATATGCCTAAAGGAAACATCTTCTATAATCAGAAAATACAAGTGTTTAGGATTGGATAAAAAAGAAACCAAGTGGGGTTTAGGTTAGAAGGCGTGTGGCAAGTGCCCATAAAAATGTCAGCTACAATTTTGCCCATTGCTGAGAAACAAAATTACAAACTTTCCCAGTAGTGTAGATTATTACTACCAGAGAGAAGGGTCAAATAAGAACATGCACTGTTAGTAAACAGTGTCCAAACCAGCAAGCCAGGAGTTGCTATTGGTAAAGCTGAGGAGAGGGTTTGTGTTAAACAGGCTTGTGCTTACAACTCCCACTGCACCCTCAGTGATAATACTTAAAGTGTTACTCGGAAAACTGCTTATTTATTTTAAAATAAATATCAGAGAAGGTTGAAAATACTTTATTAAAGGCTCTGATGAACTGTAGGATGCGGAAAGTTTTCCAAAGCGCTGACAGGACATCATTAAGCCTGCAGTCCATGCAGCTGCTGCTCCTGCTACGTCAGTAAATGCCAAGAGCAGCCGTGTAAGGGCAGTTCAGTACTGAGTAATTCATAAATCGGTTGTACTTGTGCAGATTAGTTGGTTTTGTGTCTAGCAGTGGGAGCCAAATGGTTTCCAAGGGCTTCCCTGAGCGCCTGGCTGGCGGCAGAGCCTGTGCCAGATCCCTGCAGGCACCAGGGGCTGGTGAGTCAAAAGCAAAGCTGGGGGTTGTTCCACTCCTGCTCATTGGAGGTGCCAGAACTTTGCTTCCCACAGGAGCACTGATGAGCTATTGCTATGCTAGAAATTTTCCAGACCAGTCTTCCTGCAACAAGGAGCCTGAGAATGATCCACTGTGGGCTGTTCCCAATCTTTTAATCGATCTCCCCTGTCTGAGTGAACAAAGGCCCAGCCTGACACAGACAGGTGAGGGCAGCACATCTGAATAGCCTGACACAAAGTAAAATGACTGCAGCCCTATCTCTCTTTGTCAAATGGGTGAGTGGTGTTAAACAGGCAGTAAACCTGCCTGGGCTGTGGCAGCATTGAACTCCAGGGCTTTGTGAGCTGCCTGAGGAGGAAAAAAAAATTAAAAAAATAAAAGCAGATGCATTTGAATGCCTTGCAGGCTCTTTGAGCCTGAAATAGTAAGCTAGAAATAACAAGATTGCTATTATATATCATAATGGCCAAAAGCCTAGCAGGAATCGAAAAGGATTAACATTTCAGAGAGTTGGAATGAATATGAAGAGTTGTTGTTGTTTCTTAAAACAAAAGTGGATTGAGAGAGCTATAAAGCCACTTCCTCAGTGTATAAACCAGCCTTCTGGGGGGGAAGGGTAGGAGGAGACTTGCCATTGGGAAGGGAACTGTATATCCCAGGATATCCCAAAAATAAATCATAGAATGGGTTGGGTTGGGTTGGGTTGGGTTGGGTTGGAAGGGACCTTAAAGACCATCTCATTTCAACCCCCTGCCATGGGCAGGGACACCTTCCACTAGCCCAGGTTGCTCCAAGCCCTGTCCAGCCTGGCCTGGAACCCTTCCAGGGATGGGGCAGCCACAGCTTCTCTGGGCAACCTGTGCCAGGGCCTCCCCACCCAGATGTGGGGGAGGGCCCATATGTGGACATGGAGATATGAGGGAGGACTAAAAAAGGGGATGTTCTTAGAAGATGTGAGAGTGTTTTTGATCTAAACTGGTTCTCACACCCTGAAACTGTTTCCAAAGGGATCTGACACCATGAATGCTCTCCTCTACTTCAGTCACCCAAGCAAACAGTTCATGGTTCAGCTTGGTGGCTGAAGGAGAAAGTATCTGCTTTCCAGTACTCAGCACACTAAAAACTCATTCCAGACTGGATATTTTGTAAGTTACTCCTTTTCCTAAAGAGTGACATGACTGAAATCCACTCTGACTTTCACCAGGGTGTATCTTGATTAACTCTACTGAACCAGCAGAGCACGTGGGCAGCACTTTGCCCCCACAGTGACTTCCAGTGGGCACTGTTGCTGGAGTGCCAAGAGAGTTGTGTTTGCTGAGATACCTTAGCTGTGTGTTTCTTACTTGGCTTTACTCTTTTTCCTTTTATTGTTGGAAACATTCTCAATATTTAAGGCTCTTGGGGCTCTAATCTCACCCTCCTCTCTCCCCTCTAGTGTTTATCAGCTTGTTGTCAAGGAGGAGAAGCTGCAGAAAGCGCGGAGAGCTGCAGACATCATCGAGTGCTTCTCTGTCCCAGTGAGCTACAAGAATGCCTCCAGCCTGGACTCCCCACACTACTTTGCAGCTGAGCTGAAGCCCATCAACCTTCCTGTCACACAGCCCTTCACCGTGGGCGACAACAAGACCTACAATGGCTACTGGAACGCTCCACTTTCTCCCCTGAAAAGCTACAGCATATACTTCCAGGCACTTAGCAAGGCCAATGGAGTAAGTGCAGAGAAAACTGAGCTGGGTTTGTACATGTGACCACCTCTGTCTGTCCTGCTCATCATTCTCCTTCCTTCTCGATCGGATGCCAATTTAACTTTTCCTTCTTACTACCTTCTTACAGAAATCTGATGAAAATCAAGCAGGCCATTACTTGTCCTTCACTCAGTACCCTCTCTGATGCTTAGATCCAGTGAGAAATCTGCTGAGGAGCCTGACTCTGTAAAAATTGCCACATGATTTACTAAATGAGTTGCTTAGTATTTGGATCCTATTTTTATCTTTCCATAAGCACGAATGTCAGAGTAGGGGCCATTGTGCTTTTAAAAGACATAACTGCAATATTTTGATAGTCTCCAGTTCACAGTGGATTTTAGCTTGTGATTTTGGAGGAGATGTTATGAATTTGTTACTTTTTAGCTTGCACCTATGATATGAATCATAATGCAACTTGTGGTTGGGAGTTTCAGCTCCATGGACTCGTAGTGCAGTGGGGACCATGTGCGTGTCTGTCTGACTCCTCCTGAATACCCTGGGCTGTATTTCTGCCTATACTTACCCTGTGATACTTGGTTTAAAATGGAGACTGCCCAGGAAATGTCTGTCGTACTCTCAGACTCAAATGACATGCTCATAATGCCACAACAGATCACATTTCCACCACAGGAAGAGGAGAGGCTTCTTTTTGCTCTTCCAGTCAAGGATAGGAACCCTCTAACCTTCCAACCCTCCTGTTTCAGGTCAGTTCAGCTACCAGTGTACAGGCCAGATGCAGCCTAAGCAGCCATCCACCTTCCTCCCCTTTGATCCCTGAATTGTTTTTCATCATCACACAACACGATACAATTTGCCACTCTGGCCTCGGGAAAAGTCTTGGAGCATTATCATGGCATCATCAATTTGGGTGGCAGAGCGTGTTATTAGCATGTTTTCCAATGCTTTCAGGAGCCTTACTTTAGCACAGATAAATTCTCTAAGACACCACCTCTGAAAGAGCAACATTAGAAAAATAGTCAAAGGTGAATAGGGCAGGCTTTGGTCTCCACTTGGGGCAGTGTCTTTGACACCCAAAACACAGAGGACTGTGCATGGATGACAGCTGGCTATGCCAGGGAGTGTTCACAGCACATCTTTGTGCTTCACTACCTTCCTTTATCACCATCCTCCTGCACAGTTTCAGCTGTGTGCCTGACAGGTACAAAATCTCTTCAGCACTGTGCTGATTTTCACCTTCGTTTCCTTTGTAGTCAATACAAGTTTCCTTCCAGCACTCCTCAATTAATTCAGTTTTGGATTTGCCTTTCTAAAGGAAATGGTGAAATATGTGTATGTGTCTGTTCCTGATTAGTTCCCCCATGTGTGATAGTTAATTGCCAGTGAATGGATCCCCAGGGAAGAAGAAACTTTTATTTGCTTAAGTACAATGTAATATTCCATACATGGTTGTATGAATGGAAACGTGGGCTTCCCTTGGCATTCTGGATTAAGGCAGCACTAATGGGGGGGTTCCTGCTTTTCCTGCATCTCTGTAGCTGGCAGGTTGCAGCCCACCCTACATATCAGGTGCTAAGGACTCCAAAAAGGATGATAATAGGAACAGGACTGTAAAGGGCTTTTTAAGCATAAGTTAATCAAGAGCCTTTATGCAACAACACACAGTTTGTGACAAGATAAGAGGTATCCTGCCAAACACAGTAAATTCCTATTTGAGAAAGGCAATTTCCTCCTCTATTAATAATTTATATTTCTACAGTATGTGCTTATATATCCTCAAAGTGCAGTGCTATGGCTAAAAGTATAGGGGTATTTGCAAGACTGGAACGTGGATCTTCAGAGGAGCAGCTGTGATCCTTTTTGTTTCTTGGTATAATCATGAAACCCACATTTCAGACATTAGGGTCAATTTGCATCCAGACTTTTGCAGCTGTAAATAGTAAGTTTTGTTTCACTCCCAGAATTTTTTACCTGTGTCATTTGTGTTTAAGAGTTCTGGGTTTTCACTTACATCTATAACCTGAGCAGGTTATAAGACCAATGGTCTTCAAAAAGCCTCCTGAGAATTATGGCTGCAACGTGGCATTTCCATCCCTGGAAGCGTTCAAGGGAAGGTTGGATGGGGCTTGGAGCAACCTGGTCTTGTGGAAGGTGTCCCTGCCTATGGCAGGGGGTTGGAACGAGATGGGATTTAAGGTCCCTTCCAACCCAAACCACTCTGTGATTTTTGATAATGCACATCTGCAAAAAATCTGAAACAATAGCAGTTCAGCACAGTTAAAACAGAGCCTTATGTTCCCTTACAGATGAAAAACTTAGCAGAACGTTGCCACTCTTTTTTTAATTAGGATATTCCATAGTTTCAATAATCACTGACAGTTGTGGAACGATGACATTTCTTTCCACCCCTGGAACCTGCAATGAGAAGCCTTCGTGCAGTGAACCAGAACATCTTCCTTTGGAATTGTGGGACTCTGGGGAGAGCTTAATTTGAAGAAACAGTACGTATTTGGTCAAAAAACTTGATTGGGAGAAGGTTAGGAGTGTTACAGGAGTTCTGCATTGTTCCAGCTCCTCTGTACGTCGAGGGCTGTGCTCATTTGGTGTTCCCGTCTGCTCTGCAGCCATTAGCTGGGATTGTTACACTGAAAGGAACGTAATTAACAGCTGGATGCAAAACAAATGTGGCAAATTGCTGCAGAAGCAGATCACGAGCTTTTCTGCCTCCTCTTGCGCAATGTTTTGCTTGTTTGAGAGTTTGAACGAGATGGCTGTCGCTGGTGGGGAGTTGGGTGCAGTTTGGTCAATGTGGTGCTGCCTCCAGACAGGGGAACTGAGCAGAACATGTGTGAGACAGAATGGTTGTCAGGTTTGTTAGGCAAACCACTTCCAAATTGCATGAACTTCCCTCCTAGGGGCTGTTGAAAGCCAGATGCTGAGCTGAAATGTGTCAGAGTTAGAAGTAAAAGCAGGGGAAAAAGAGAAAAGGGCCGCAGAAAGTGCAGGCTGTGAAGCTGTGGGGGTGAGAAGCACCGTTAGTTACTGCTCAGCTGTTAGGAGTGAGCACAAGGGGTGGCACAAGGCTGGGCTCTGCTCTGGCAGGATCCCCGCACACGCTGGGTGCCATCCAGGTAGTCATCTGCTGTTTGCTGGTTGTCCTGGTGCCACAGACGGCTGCCTGACAGAGCACGAAGGTTTCCTCCTCTGAAAAGCCTCCCTGAGCTCAGCCCCTTCAAAACACCAGCCCTGCCAGTGTTTATCCCTCTGAAAGGTGAGGCCAGGTTGGCAACACTTGTGTTACTCCTTATCCTTTCTTATCCTTATACTGCCGTAATAATCCAAGTGAGACCTTGCAGGTTTTACCGTCCCCAGGTTCTTTATCTGGGTCACTGCAGGTGACAGTCTCTGGCTACTGATCCAGCAACATGCTCAGATGGGGAGAATTTTTGGCTGCTGTGTGAAGCCTGCCTGAATTTTTGAGCGGCTCAGAAACCAGAGCTCCCTAAAAATCCTTCCCGGAGTTGCGTTTCAGCTCCCTGAGTTAAAATGGAATCTGTGACAGCCCAGTTGCAATCAATAACTCTTGGCTGTTTCTCCTGTAACTGGGAGATGAGCAGGAGCCTGTGGAACACAGCTGGGATGATGTGGGAGGTGCTGCCAGCTGCTGCTCCAGCCTGGTGGTCCAACAGGTGACTGATGTTTCAGCCCAGAACTGCGAAAAGTAGCACTGCAGGAATCAATGAGAATATTATTTTTTGAGGGAATGATGGACTCCACAGAGATCCTGATTGATTTTTTGCCTCTCTAATGACTTGTACTACATGCACAGCCGGGCGGCTCATTATTATCAGGGGACTTCAGGCTGGATTTCTGGATGCTGACAGGTCTACTCACAGTACACAACATTCTTCTTCTGGGACATTTTGGAGGTGTGGATAGAACTGCCAGCAGAGAGGTGGCATTTATCCCTGTGGAGGTGGCCAGGGAAAAAACAGGGAGGTACTTCAGTTCAGCACAAGCCCTGCTCTGGAAAATGAAATGGCACCAAGGCTGCCTGCATTGCTTCTGTGAGCTGTTAACCAGCTCTGGGGAGCTCTGTGTTCAGTAGATTTTGGGAGTACAGTTTGTCCACTTACCTTTACTCCTTTTCAAACTCGTGTTGGAGCTGCTGGGGCAGAAATAAAGCAGCTGTGAAAACACTTTGGTCCCTGTAAGCCCCTGTTTCCACATCTGGTTGACCAGAGTATGTGGACCTGAGTGTTTTCTGGATGTAAATAAAATCCTCCAACCCTACCTCACATTTGAGAAGTTGAAAAGAGTGGGATATTCAAAATCATCTATAGATCATAGAATTAACTTCCTATTGGAAATAATGAAAGCCCTAAGGACTTTGTTAAAACTCCCTTCTCCAAATGACAGAGATAATAAAAATAGCTGATAATTGAAAAGGCAGTACTAGATTTTGCTTCAACTCTGGGAGGAACTTGCAATTTCCTAGAGCTGGCAATAGGAATTACAGGGGAGTCCATTGACCCTGCACAGACTTATGCACATGATTTATTTCAAGGCAGGAAACCACTGGATTCAATGGGATAAAATAGAAACACACAATCTAGAGCTCCCCAATTTGCTGAGGACCTCAAAACAGATTCTTCAAGATGTCCATTGGACAAAACCATGGTTTCTATCCTGTGAGAATCATGTTGCCAGCAAGGATGGTCCATGTATAGCTCTGGGATGCAGGGAACTACAGCTGAAAGTGAGGCCAAGTGGGAGAGTGATAATTACTTGTCTGGTCCGTGCACCAGCAGCACTTAAAATTGCCTGTGCCCAATTTTGAGCTGCCTGATGAAACTGTGCCTGTTGTAGGGCAGCCCCAGTGGTGCTTCTGGGGACAGCAGGTCCCACTGGTGCTGGCAGGTGGCTCTTCACTGTTTAACTGCTGTAAAGTCATAATAATAGTAAAGGAAAGGGAAAATGGTGGGTGTGAAAACAGATGGATGAAAAGGCTTTGCTGCTTTTATTGTTGTTGGTAGTCTGTAAACAGCAAGCTGTCAGTTTAAAAGAGAAGGGGGAAAAAATTCCTGTGCCCTTTCAGGTTGTGAAGACGCAGCTGTCACATAAACATATGTCCTGCTGCCCTCAGAGCCCTTTCCTGCAGAAAATTGTTCCCATCCAAACATTGAAGAGACAGAGGCAGAACCTGTCTTGTTACCATCCCTTTCCCTTCAGTGAAATGTGCATTTAGGAACCTCAGTAACTGGTGGACAGCAGCAGCTCCTTTGCTTCTAAAAAGGAAGAAACAAGCTATATTAAAAGAAGGTTTAAAAAAGCCCTGAAAATCCAGGGGGATGCTAAAACAGGCTCATGATGTGCAGCTTCAAGGCTGTGTTGGCAGAGAGGGCTTGCCCAGCTCCCCAGCACAGCCTGGGTTCTCTCCAGAGGGTTCCCAGGTCATGCTGATGGCAGGTCCTGGTCTTCCCTCCAGGAACAGGCTCAAACACAGACTCCAAAACACAGGCCTCATATTGTGTGGACTTAAAAATATAGCCAGGGTTCAGCCTTGAGTGAGGGTAGACCATAACCATCTTTTATTCATGTAGGAGGAAGTTCCAGAAAACAAATTGACACAAATATGTTCCACTAAACAAGTGGATGGGCTTATTACACACTAAAGGTTTCTGAATATGGAGCATGTTGGAAAATGAAGGTTGGATCAAGAGCTGTAGGATGTATTCATGAAGTGTTTTCCTATTCCAGGATCTCAGTTAAAATATGCCTGCATTGTTCTATTGCTGTTTGGATATAAAATCTCTGCCTTAACCTGACAGAGATATAGAGACAAAGTAGTAGTGCTACTGGCATCTTAATTTAAATTATTCCTGTGACTTCAGCCATAATATGAAGTGGATAAGCTGAATATGCAGGATCTCAGGTCATCTCTAATATTGTTGTAGACTTACAAGGCCTTGTAAAACTTCTGTGATATCATAAAATGGGAATTAAGTGTCACAGCATTTGAAAGAATGTTCAGAAGCAACACAGAGACTGAAATTTTGGGGAAATTGGTTTTGTTTTTCTAAAACTTCTATTATTAGCCATTTATTTAATTATTTTTCTGGTCATTGCTTTAAGCAGTCTGGATGGATTATTGAGAATTACCTGCATTGTTTATTCCTGTTTTGCTAGTGGCTAAAGAGAAGCATCTTACTTTACTGTGTACAGGAAAGCACTTTGTCTGAAGCAAAAGTAATATTTTTCAGAAAACAAACATGATTGTGGGATGGTGGTTTTGCTGGGTTTATCTGGGGAAAAAAAGTGTATTTATTTATTCTGTTTCCTGGCAGAAAAGTTCATGCAAACTTACAATTATCAGCCCCAAGCAAAGAAAAATAGAGTAAATTTAAAGAGGTTTTATTTTTATGAGACACCAAAGAGATGAGCAGTGGGGTGATCACTGAAAGGATTAATGGCAATCCATGGAATAATCAGCCCTAGTCAGGAATGTGGACTAAGTTCAAGTCTTTAACCTTTAGCACCCCAGGAGCTGAGTGCCTGGTGTCTGTGCGGGTTCTTTTATATTTTCCTTCCCAGAAGATGCAGTTTGAAATGAAGCCCTGAAATCCAGATGTCTGGTTCCTCCAGCGAGTGCTTGCCCTTGCTTTTGGCAGTGCCAGGTCATGGTCTCCTGAGAGCTGTGCTTGTCTGTGCTAAATGCAGCCAGGGGTGGATGCAGCTGCAAACAGCCCAGCCTGCATCCTGTCATCCCAACTCACCCCCTGGGAGGTGTCCTGCAGGAACACACATATTCTCAAAGGACATCAGTTCCAGCACCACTAACAAGACCTTGGTTTTTTAGTTTTCTCCACTCTTCTTTTCTCAGCATTGACTAACTTCTCCACCTTTCTGTTCCACTTTGAAGCCAGCAGAAAGCAACAAATACACAAGAAAATTTTCCTCAACAAAACATGAGCAAGTGGCCACCTACTTGTATGCTGCAAAAATACTGTCTGGATATTTTGTATTTTGCTTTTCATCAGTGATTTTCCAGCTCACCTTGTTGTAGATCAGAAGCTACCTCAGGATCTCTCTGTCTTACAGTTCCCAGCATTATGTGTGGAGGGTGTGCTCTGAAAACAAAGCTGTGCTTTTCCTGCTTCACAGATCACCACTTGCAATAAAGACTTTGAATTTCCAGAATAAATGGCCATTCAAACTGATTCTACAGGAGGCAGAGAGGAATGGGAGCTCTGTGTAAAGCTCTGGTGACTTTGCAGGGCCAATGGTTGCATAGGGAAGTTGATTTTTGAGGGAGAGAGGGCTCAGTGCACCAAAGAGAGATGTCTCTGGTTTACTGGGATAACAGTGATTGAGTCCTACTCTGGACCCAGTTGTATGGCTGGGAAAGGATGTCCTTAGTAGTCATGGATTGTCCTTGGGGATCCAGGAATTCCTAAAGAGAGTTTGAGGGCAAGATCAAGGGAAGACTTTGTTATTCTGGATATCTTGTTTCTAGACTACACACAGCTTATATCCAGATAGTGTGGCTGGCTGGTATCTTGAGGCATCATAGAAAGGGATCAGAGGGAATTGCTCTTGTGATTCCCACTGTTTCCCAGCATGGATCCTGCAATCCCCTTCCTCTGTGCAATGTAAGTGTGAGGAGAAAGGCACGATGGGGCTGTGTGTGTGTCTGCTCTGGCCAGGGTCAGTCTGTCACAGATGGAAAGATTTTCTCCAAGAGCCAATTCAGACTTTCCCAGGGTTTGTGCAGTTGTTTGAGGATGGAAGGAGGTGCTTGGCAGTGCATTGCTGGGCTGTTGTTTCCAGAGCACACACAGCATCCGTATGAATGCAGCTTTGTTACCCACAGTAATTTATGCTGCCTTCATTACACCTGAGCCTTGTACAAGAGCGTGTCCAGGCAGAAAGTGCTCCAGAACCCCTGCAACTGCCAGGTCTTTAACCAAAGCAACACATTCCCATTTGGATGCAAACTGTGTGTTGGACAACAGCAACCCCTGCCAAGAAGGGCTGTGGAATGAGGAGCTGGGGATACCAGGAAGGATGTGTTTGCAGTGGAGGTGACCTGTTTGAGCTGGTAGTGAAGCCAAACACAACATCACCGCTCCCGTCCAAACTCCTGTTCCTGTGGCCCTGCAGAGTCCAAGGTGGACTGAACACAAAAGGTTGGGTTTTATCCCAGCTCTGCAAGGAAGAGCTGCAGTGGAGAGGGTTGTCAGAGCAGCTCCTTTGGCAGAGGCAGCTGTACAGCAGTGCTGGGCTTCACATCCACAGAGCTGGGATATTCAAATGACTGCCTCAGTGTCTGTTTGCCATGTGTTTAAATAAATACCCAATTTGCGAAATTTGCAGTAATGGTGCATGAAAATTAGATGTACAGTTGCATGTACTTTTGACCCAGAGCTTGTCAGTCTATTACAGAGCAGGCCATTTAACTGGTAGATTCTATTAGCTAATCAGGCAGTTACGTGGGACCCATCACTCACACCCTGAGCGTGGAGAAACGTGTTGTCACTCTCAGCTTCCCAACATTTAGAACACTCTCAGCTGTAGGCAAGTCCAATAGTGTGGAGTGTTTTCTGCAATCAAAACTTGGTGGTTTTTTTTCAAAGATGAAGCGTAAGAAAAAAATGCATATTTTTTTTTAGTACCTTTTTAAAGGAATGTGTGTTTATTGTAGATGGGCAAATTACACACCTTGATGTTTTCCTATATGTGTTTTTTTTCTGCTTTTATTTTTCAGGAAACAAAAATCAACTGTGTCCGCCTGGCAACAAAAGGTATGTTGGGTCTCTCTTTCCTGCAAAGCACAATGCCAGTAATGTTAAAACTGCAGTGGTGGCACAACTTGATTACAGTTACTATCCAAAGAACCAGCCTCTTTATTTCTTCTTTTATTTTTTTTTTCTTTAAGGAAGATTACAGAGGCAGAACAACAATTTCCAGAATCACTCCACTGTATTTGTGACCTCTGTTACTTTTTTAACCCACGGTATCTTTTGCTGTGGTTCCTCCTTTCCCTTGTTCTGTCGGCAGCTTTTCTGTCCTCAGGACTGTTCTTGCTGTTGGCAGAACATCACTGGAAAAGTGACATTAAGTTTCTATTAAATTTGTTCTCTCTGCAACTGTACAAAGCAGATAAGAGGAGATCCCCTATAAGCCTCACCTTGAACACACCAGGGCACAATTCTTACATCACACCATTTTCATGGTATAATTCAGCAGACTGGTAGAGTGCATTGCTTATTTTCATTGTGGTTGGCTCAGAATAGCCCAAACTGGCCCAAACAGACCAAACTGAGCAAACCCAAGACAAATAGCCCCAGGCTGGTTCACAAGGTGTAGCTCTTGAGGGAGCAACAGTGACAATGTCTGAGTTCCTTCTAGGAGCTCACAGTTGCTTTTAACAACTCCTGTGAAGATTCCAGAATCACCCCAGGGGCTACTTTGCCAGAAAATATGTCACAAACCAATTTACTTGTAACACAGAGGAATAGCTGTAAAAAGATCTCCCCCAACACATGTTGTAGTCTCAAAAGGAGCTGTAAGGAAATGCTGGAGTAATTGCCATGGACTCTGCTACAAGTGACTCTCCAGTTCCAAAATACAGGGTTGCCAGCTTGTGCTCTTGCTGCCTTGCTGGAATGTCAAACACCTGCATTGCTGCCTGTGGAGGCTTTTGACAGTTCACCAAAATTGGCAGGCACCCAGAAATCCTTTGAGGCACCATCCCATTTTTTCCATTCCTTTCACTCCTTGTGGCAGAGGTTGATGACTTCAAGGCGCTTTCTGCCGATCCCTTCTGCACCTGCACTTGCAGAGGAGTTGGGAGGGCTCAAAGAAGCCCCATCTGTCATTTTGTTGGATAGCAGAAAAGGGCTTTTTCCATCTCCCTATGGAGACATGCCAGGCTGTCCCAGAAAGCTGTGCCCTGGGATGGCAGGGGCAGCTGTTTTCCCTGCTGAGACCCAATACACAAACTGGTGGGGCTGTAAGAAGTTGTGTCACCACTGAAACACAAGGAGGATGAGCCATTTCTCCCCTTTCTCCTTCTCATCTGTGGCTCTGGTGCTCCCCATATCCTCTTGTTCCTTTCCTTTTTAAAAGTTCCCTGTAAAATCTTTATTTAATTCATTCTCTGGGTTACAAACATTCTATGTGTCTCAGTCTATGTGTCTCCTTCCTCTCAGTTTTTCCAGCTGGTAGTGATGTGACCATTTCAAATACTCGATTTTGGCTTTCTGGTGGTAGAAAGGGCAAGAGCAGGACTGAGTAAGACAAGAATGGGTGAAATGTGGCTCCACAAGGTTTTGCAAAAGCATGACCAGAAGCCTCCTCATGAGATCAGAGATACTGGATTAATTAATTTTTGGAAACCTGTAGTTCTTCCTACTTCAGTCATTTATTTTTCTGGAGCTGGTGGAAGAATGGTGTCATGCTGTCAGGAAAGATATTTGTTCTGTGACTATTCAAAGGGAAATAAAAACTTACATAGCTTGGAAAATCCCATTCTGGGTTTTTAGTTTGCTCTGTCTGATTTGGGTACCTCAGAAAAGTGTCACAAAGGTGTTTGACCTTCCATTGACTTCTGCAAACTGATTTAATTTTCATTAACCTGTTAGGTCACCAGGAAGAGTCAATAAGCCACCCTCCTTCTGTTGTTTCTGAATGCTGTATCTTTTTTTAAAAATGATCTCTTGCTAATATTAATTTAATAAGAGACACAAAAGAGATGGGTAGAGCCTGAGGATGTCTAGAGCCACTGCTTTTTGGTGATATTATTCTTGAGGATTTTTCTTTGTTGACATGAATGGAAAAGGACAAGAAATGATGGTAGTTCTAGTGTTCATTGTCGCTGTCTCAATTCATATCACTTTTGATTTATGGGCAGATATTCCTGTACGTGGAGTGCAGAAATCTCTGTGGAAATTCCTTTTCTTTTCCTCTTGTCCTCGCTCTGAATTGCAATGCTGTGATTCTCAGAGCCTGACCATTAGCATGGACACTGGAATATCCAGCTGGGGCTGATTTTATGCAGTTTGAGCTCTTCAGGGGTGCAGTGCTGGTTGCAGCTCACACCCAAAGCAGCATCAGGAGTGAATCTGTGGTTTTGGTAACACAGCAGTCCCTGCCATTGCTGGCACCTGGGCAGTGTCAGCAGCTGAGCAATAGCTGAACAATGTGGTTCAGAGCTTTCCCATAGTTTCAGATTTCCCTGTGTCCTGAGGCTGAATTCCCACCATACATTAACTCCAGATGAACAGAAGGACTCAGGCACTGCCCATCCCGGCCCCTGAAAGAGGAGGGTTGTATCTGCCCTCTCTCTGCTGTGTGGCAATGCACAGAGACACCCTCAAAACAGTGTCCTGATCAAAGTCTGATATCTGGGATGTTCTAGATGCCCTACCGTGTCTGTGCTGTCTTCTGGCTGCTCATTATATTGATTATCCTTAATGGCATTGCCCTGTATTCACCTTTATTTGCATTGCTGTCTCGCTGAGGATACAATGAGCAAACCTGTAGTCTGCCTTGAACAAAACCAACAGAGCTGCTAGTGAGGATACCACTGTGGTCTCTCTGTAGGAATCTGGAAAAAAAAAACAAACAGCCTTTTTTGGAATCAGGATTAATCATGGCATTGACAGCTCTTAAAAGCTCTGCTTTGAGTTGGTACCAGAGAAAAAAAGCATATTTTGTTTTGGTGCAAGAAAATAAATACATACTGCTGGTGCCAGACTAAATGTTCATTTGGGATCTAGGCCTAATTTTTCCATTCCTAGACTCTTGACACTGCAGCAGCTCCATTAACACTAGTGAAATGAGTCCTGATTTACACCAGTGACAGGAAGATTAGGATCGAGACGTGTTTAAGCAAGGCAAGTATTCTCTTGAAGTGCTGGATTAACAAGGGCACTAAACGTGAGTGTGGGAGTAATTAGGCAGTGAAATGTGTTAGGCATGTGTTACTGGGGGATTATAACACATCTTGGGTGTTGCTGCAAGGCACCTGTTCAGAAGCTGAGTCGCTTTAATTACTGGAGAGACCCACGAGGCTGTTCCGCTGCCGCTCCTCCAGCAGCCTGGGAGCCAATTTGCTTTGTGTGTCCCATTGCCTCAACACCAAGGAAATGAAAGCAGAGAACTCTTTTTAAAGAGTTTTAGTCCATTACAGAAAGTTTTGGAGGTTTCCCAGTTTTCTTTTCTCTTTTAGCAAGAAATAGGCCGTTCAGATCGACCCCTTTCCAGTTCAGCCCAGCTCTCTGGGGCTTCACCCTTTGCATGGTTCCCTGTGTGCTGCTTCTGGTTAGATGAATGTGGTTCTTGTGGTAGCAAGAAAAAGCTCTCAGATCTTTCTGTTTGGGGTTATGAAATGTCAGGAGGTGGGGGCAGGGTCAGCCTTTCAGAGCACCAGGTCATGGCATCCTTCAAAGCAGAGCTGGTAGATCCTCGACGGGGTCAGCACGTGTTTAATAGACACGGGGCAGCACATCTGTGAACTCATTTCCTTCCATCCAGTGCTCCCATCTAGGAGCTGGCTGATGCCTGTGGGAAGGGCTGGTGGCAGGGGCTCCCTGCCAGCCTTTGCTGTGGTGCCATTTGACGATCCATCAGAAAGCTCCCTGCGTTTGTCCAGTCTGTGCAGCCCATCCCACGTTTTGCCAGCATGTTTGAAATCCACAAACATTATTAACCTTTTGTATCTACGTGTGTATTTATTTTCAGATTCATTGCTCTCAGATTTCTTGCCACTTCCCTCCTCACATGGGCTACTCCTCTTTTTTTTAAATTACTGGAGTAATGTCATCTTTCACAGCATTAGTCACTTGGATGCATCTCATTAGCATAAAGCACTCTTTAAAAATAAGTTTCTAATTAAACCCCAATTTACCAGCTCTCTGCCATACAGTTTTCATTCAGACAGTTTATTTATTGGTTTTGCCATTTGGTTTCCTTGATAGCATTTGTTTTAATATGTCCCATTCTTTCTGAATTAACTGACTTGTTCTCCCTGTTTTAAAGCAACATATTTATATTGACACTTTATTAGAGAAAATTGTAACCTCTTACCAAGAGAGAGTGATTACCTCTTGTATTCTTAAAGTGCATTAAATTAATTTCACAGTGTAATTGAAACCAAGGCAGAGGGCTCATTAATGGTTCCTTATCTCCTGATACTCATTTCTTCTTTCTTTAAAATGTGAGTTCTTGCAAATGAAAGAATGGAACTATAATAATCATTATGAGGTACATTTTTATTTTTTTCCTTTTTTTTTTCTGTGCATGCTGCCTGGGAACCATTTTGCTTGTTTTTAGCAGTAATAGGTAGACAAGAGGTGACCACGCGAAACCTGCCCAGCCTCTTGAGCACAGGTGATTATCAGTTCAGGAGAAGGAAAACTGGTCAACCTTCCAGAGGTCTGAGCAGCTTCATGACTTCTTGTTTCATATTTGTCTTGCATGGGAAAATACTTTAATAATTACTCCAATACAGTGTAAAAGGGGACAGTCCTCATATGTCACTCCTTCAGCTCCGAGGGGGATGTTGGCTTGTGCTGAGGGTCAGCTGGGGGGGCTCAAACCACTTAAATCTTCACAGGAGCACTTGAGTGTGGTGGAAGAGCCCCACAGATCCCCCTCTGCAGAGGTTGAATGTCTCCCTGGGCGTGCATGGAGCTGAGCTGCATCTTCAGTGAAAGCAGCTCCAGAATTCGCTGGGGCTGATCTCACTTATTCTTTGACAGCTGAGTGCTGCTGTTGAAGAAATATGGCAGGAAAATGAAAGCTTGGTTCTGGAAGCCCTCTGTGTAGAAACTGCTGCTGGAGTCAGAGAAGCTGCAGGACTGAGCCTCAGCAGTAAAGTTGCTCACAGATCCCAAGTGGGGATGTTTGGAGCTTCTCAAGGGTTTTGTGGTTTCATCAGGTTGAACCTGGAGGTCTGTGTGTCACCAGCTTGCCCCATCACGTGTAACACTGAGACCAGTACCATTACATTTGAATGTGTAGAGAAAATTTAAATATAGAGAGGAAATCCCATCAGCTTTGTGGAAGTAGTTTTTTCTCCTTTGGCCTGATGTGCATGGAATGACTGACTGGGGTGTGACAGCATTACATGTGATTAATGGGAAAGGGAGGGGAAAGGAGGGGATGGTTTTTCAGTTTTGAGATGGGTTACATTTCTGTAGGAATGTTCCTGTTCTTCTCCCAGTGCTTCATGATTATTCCTGTCCACTTATGGCTTCCTCACCCAACAGTTTTTTCAACTACACATCAGGACAGCTGTGATGATACAGGGGCAGAAAAGTGCTGGGATCACTGTGAAGTTCAAATGGTTTTAAGATGGAAGAAAAGGTCCTGATTTTTGGTAGCACTGGAAGAAGGAAACTTCCTGAGATAGTCTTGAGACCTCATTTAAGAATTTGGGTCTAAAATGTCCCGGAAAATCTTGGGGCAGGGGGGAGACTGCAAGAAATCAGTGGAAAATGAGGAGGAAAAGTGTTCCTACTGTTCACACGTGGTTTTGCTGCATATGAGAACTGTTCTTTTAATAGCTCCTTGTCCCTCAAATTCATTGAAGAGGCTTCTTTTGTTTTCCGAAATACAGTCTGGGTTTGTAGACAGATAATGTATTTTTTAAACGGATCTAATCCCACTTCAAATCTGTTTGTTATTGCATTTTGTCTTCTAATACACTGGAATGTTATTCCTTTGACAGGTTTATTCTGTTTTGTGCTATTTATTTCAGAGGGGTTTATCACACTTTTTGAGTTGAATGCATGAAAATGTTCAGTTGTTTTTTCCCCTGAACAAATCTCTGCCTTCTAAAAGTTATTTTTTAGGACTAGTTTTGTGTATCACCATACACAGCTGTTAATAAAAGACACACTTATGTTGCTCTTACTGAAAAATACACTTCACTAGGAGATAAATCAAACTTCCTGGCACATGGATACCAAATTAACCCAGTGAGCATCTTTATTTTCACCAAATTTGGTGGCAAGACTTACTTAGAGGGATTTAAAATGTCACCTTTAGGGGCTTCCTTTTCCCAGGGAGATTTAAATTAGTGCAGAACCTGGTCTAGAGCTGAATGAGGCCACAGTGAACTGAATTTGGTATCTCCAGCCCAGTTTCTAGAGAGCATTTTCTACTCCAGAGCTCTGCTGCACTGCCAGACCCTAACCTTGCTCTCCTCAATTAAAGTAAGCAGCTGGAGAGAAGGGCAGAAGAGGCAGAGTGTTTAAGGTAAAATTTGGGACAGTTTAGCAACAGGAGACTGTGCAAACATCAGCTCTGTAATTCAGAGCATCCACTCCCGGGACACACTGGATATCTTCAGAAAAAGAGAGATTTTTTGAAAAAGCAGAATCAAATGTATTATTGCTGTGTGAGCCAAGTCCTCCGGGAATCAAAGCAGGCAAGGATTTACTTGGAGACTCTTGTCCCACTTCAGTACTCACCTGGTGGGAAAGGATGTTGTTGGCTCTACATGGCTGAGGCTGGTTGGCTCTACACTTATTTTTGCTTCCAAATAAACTGGTAGCCAGGCAAAGAGGGGGAAATGAAAAAAAACATATGGTAGTTGGACATTAAAGCCACAAGTGAAGGTAAATCAGAAAGGATTTGGGGTTTGTTTATTTAGTTTTAATGCAGGGAGCAATAGATGTTTATTCACTTGTGAAATTTAGGGGCATTTTTTCATCTCTTCTGCTTGAAGGTTTGCAGAAAGAACTGTCTGAATGTGCCCTGAAGCCTCTTCTGCACAAGGGCTGAGATGGGGCAGGGGAAAGCAGGAGGAGGGCTGTCACATTTTGGACAGCAGTGTTGCATGTTCCTGACCTTCACACACACCATCTGAGTGATCAATATTTGGTCTCCATTTCCTGATATCTGGAGATCCTTTCTAAGGTGTGTCAGCCACTAGTCAGGTACTATGGATCACTCAGAATGGTTTTCATAAACAGATTATCATTGTCAGTGTCCTTTAACAGCACTTCCAAAGGCATCACAAACCCAAGGCTATTACAAATACATTATACCTCTGTTTCCTTAAATAGATTTCCAAACGAGCCAGTGTTCACAAACATGGTTAATATTAATGCATGAGCTTTTCCAGGAGCTGGACATTTAAAAACTACATGGTAATATTAGGATCTGTGATAACATCACGAGAGAGGCAGGTGTGACAGAGACTGCTTTGTAGTATTGTTGTGGAGGAAAAGAAAAAAATCTTCATTCCAGGCATGCCTGAAAGTGCTGCTTCCACTTGGCAGAGTGCAGGAGGTTCCAGTGTTTCATGCAGCACACGTAGAGCGTGTGTACAGACTCCCTGACACACTGCCCAGCTGACTCCTGCTTGCTGGAAGAGGCTCAGAGCCCTCCTTTGCATGCTGCTCGCTCAGCCCGGGGTGAAGCCTCACCAGGCATGGGTTTTGTAGGTTTTTGTAGGTTTTGTAGGTTTTTGTAGGCCACTGTGGTACTTGGAACACCTTTGACCAGTCAGGCTCAAAAGGTGATTTTATTTCAGTATCCATTTCCTACCCACCCCTTGACTTTGCTCACTGGTTTTGCAGCTTCTGCAGCTGGTGTGGGTGTGGATTTTGAATGATAATCATGATGAGATCAGGGTAACTTCTTGGAGGGGACCGACTGATGCAAAGGTTAATTATTTTTTGTTAATAGGGTGTGATGAGTGTGTTATATGCCCACAACATTGAGCACTGTGAAGTTTTCACATGTATCAGTCAAAAGATTGATCCGCCCGTGTCTGTTTTGGACCACACAAAAATTAAGTCACATCTGTCAGTTTGAGCTTGTGATAACGGGAATTTTGCTTGCTTTCCATTTTTATAATATTGAGCTGGTTTCTAAATAACTCTACAAAACTGGGGAGTTAAAATGGGAACCTGCTCTCACCCCCGAACCATCCCATCACTTGTTGTCATCACAGCAGCTGCTCTTTAGCTGAGCTCTTCTTTCAAGCAAATGTAATAACCTTTCTCATTCTTGGGGACCATATATCTGCCTTCAGCACAAATTAAGTGCTTCTGTAGGAGGAGAAAAGAAAAGCCTTTGTGGTGGATTTGCCTGGAATCTCCAGAATCAATTATTCTCTTAGTGCTATTTTTTAATTCTCATCCAGTTTAGTATAATGCTGATCTTGATTCCTCGCTGTGTATTTACCTTCATCCTCCCACAGATTCAACCTGTAAGCTTGAAAATCCCTCATACAAATTCTGGTTTGTCTTTCTCTCCTGGTCTGCTTTGTTTTGCTGCTCTCTCTGCTTAGAATATGGTTGAAAGCTTTTGCCTCTCATCATTCTTTCCCTTCTTTTTGACCTTTTTTGAAGAAATGAGTATGTCTCATTGTAGGCTTAAGCCTGTGCTGTTTGCAGTCTTCAATAACTGAAGGAGGCAAATTGGTGTAGTGATGTTACATACTCTTTGTGGTGTTAATTTTTTTTAATGAACTACAACAAAGAAAAAACCAAAGTGGAACGTGGCTTTCAGATTTGATGAGCTGTTTCATTGTTGGCTCATGATGTACAGCAGCATTGGCTTTGTGCACAGTTTTTTAGCCCCAGTACAATGCTGGAAGTTTTATAGTGGTCAGCTGATGCCCAGGGCTGGTGCTTGGTATTCCAGATTAGGATATAAAATGGTGCTTTCCCACCTTTATCTCAGTGTTATCATTCTTGGAGGTCTGGCCTCGTGTCTGCATGTCAGACTGTGCTCCACAGGTATAGATATTATCAGGCTCTGAGAACATTTCTATGTGCAGAGATGCTTGAATCATTTGTAGGCCACTCACATAGAAAGCACCATAAAAAAATAAATAAAGGAAATCATGTTTACAAGTGATTTGAGAATAGCTGTCTTTTGAATATAAGCCTCTAGGTCTATTAGGAGATTTTGCATTCAGTCTGCAGCCTGGCCATTATGTGCTGCAAAGAAATCATTCTGATTGAACAGCTCATTTTAATGACTGTGAACCCAATATTTTTCATTAATTTTTCTGGGTTAAATAATGCTTTGAAGTGATTTTTTCTGATTGGTTTCTGTTCCACGAGTGGATTTCTGTCTGAAGAGGCTGTGTTCTTAGGTGTCACAAATTTGAAACCAAACCTCATCTGTGCCAGACTTGTCCCCTTGTTGGTCTTTCCTGGACCTGGAGGCTGAACCAATGCTTGTGTTGCTTCTCTCACTTTGACCCTCCATCCTTTACACTTGCACTGCCCTTTTCTTGACCCTGCTGTCCTTAGAGCCATTTCATTTGCTTTCCCTCCTCCTGTTATGCTTTGGGATGCTCCTCTCTCCTACACAGGGACCCAGCTACCACTGACTGTGGTACCACTTCCATCACAGGGCTTTGTTCTTTGTTCCTCACCACCTGGAAATCTTACACAAATACCTGACTTTTCCTCCTGCTTATGGCTCTTTTGAATCCTTTTTCCTGACAGTTACATTTTTCTAAATGCAATTTTGTAATTGCTGCTTAAAGGACGTTTCAAATTGCAGTTTGTGAAATAGGTTTTATAGAAGAAACCTGTATTATCAGTCCTGCTTAGCTCCATGCACTCAATAATCATTCTTTCCTGGGTGTTTTTCAGAGTGCCACCTCCACAGAGAAGGTTGCTTTATATCTGGTGGCTTATTTTCAAATAATATATCCATGCATAAATTGCTGGGAGAAAGATTGCTATGGTGCCTTTCCCTCAGCTGTTCTTCCCCCAGAGGGTGGTTGGGCACTGACCAGGCTCCCCAGGGCAGTGGGCACAGCTCCAAGGCTGCCAGAGCTCCAGGAGGGTTTGGACAATGCCCTCAGGCACATGAGGGCATTCTTGGGGTGTCCTGTGCAAGACCAGTAGTTGGACTTGATGATCCTGATGGGTCCCTTCCATCTCAGCGTATTTTATGATTCTGTGATTCCACAGCAGCAAGGCCAGATTAGAGCTTAATCAAAACCTTAATTAAACCATCAGTGCTTGATGATCCATAAACCTGACTTCTCCTGGGCTAATGAGCTGGATGACTCTGGGAAATAAACCATTTTCCCTGCTCTGCCCTCTTTGCTTCTCTGCACCATCACCAGAACAGCATCTCCCATAAATGTGCTTCTTGTAACGCCTTCTGTCTCACTGCAAGATGCTGGATCTGGGAACTTTGAAGAGGCAAAGTAAATTGGGTTGCTAGGAAAGGACTAAAGTGTTGAAATAGCTCTGAATGACAAATGGAGAGCTGGGTGAACGCTGATGCCTGGGAAAGTCAGATTGGTGCTGCTGGCCAGGCTTCTGGGATGGTGCATTTTGTACAGCACAGAAATGTGTATCTCTGGAAGTAGTAGCCTGGTGTGGTAGATAAGCACAGATAGGGAGTCAGGGGACCTACAGTCTTCACTTCTCTGGCACTGTCTTCTATCATTTGCCTTCCTTATTAAGAAATCAAGCTTAGGGCAGAAAATTGTCCTGCTTCATGTTGGTGCAGTGTAATGGGGTCCTGACCTGAGCAGGGGCTCTGGGTGCCACTGGAATACACACACTAATAACAGTGCTGACCTGTTCTGTATCCTATTATTCCAGTATCCAGCTTCTGTTACAAGGAACAATTTATTCCAGGAGATGTGGTGGAAGTAACAACTAGAAAATATGGTTATTGTTTATTTTCCTTGTTTTAATGTCGGCAGTATATAAACATTGTTTTTCATAAAGGACAGGGTGGCCCCTCAAGTACAGCAGTGCAGAGCTTTCCAAGTGTATTTAAAGGTATTTGTATGAAATGGCCATCTGAGCAGTTTCTATGGGCTGCTGTGCTCAGAGGATTTCAGATCCTGCTTCCCTATAAAGGAGAGAAAGAAAAGGGAGTTCTAAAGCAGCATTTCTGTCAGGAGCAGCAGAAGTCACCTCCTGCAAGGACAGGGACAGCTCACAGATGTCCTCCTACCAGGATAAAAATGTTCCTACCTACAGCTGGTGGTGGGAGCATGAGCAACCAGAGGAGATTGAGGCATCTGCAAGGAAAATATCCCAGAATGGCAGGAAAACAAGGGACTTCTGCAGTAGTTTCATTGCAAGGCTTTAAGGATCCCAGAGCCAGCAATTTGCTGACACTGTCATATCTTCAATTCCTAGGCATTATTAGCTGAGACAACTTACAAATGGTTGGACTAGTAGCCTAAAGGAATTGTTGGCCTTTGCCAAGACAGATAGAAAGAGTTGCACAGAAGATTCGAGTGAATCAGTCACTGCAGTGTGGAGGTGTCAGGACGGATAATGAGCCTTTATCCTCCTTCCAGGACTGCAGGAGCCTGCAAAGGGATGAGAAATACCAGATAAAAATACACTGACCACACATTGCCCGTAGTAACAAGCAGCAGCCTGGCAAAATCCAGCCAATCGAGTGGATTAGAGGATGGAGTTGACAGCCCATTCTTGTTTTTTGTTTAACCTGGCTCACACTTCACGAGGGCATTCAGATGGTACAAAAATGAGGGGGGTCTGACTGCTCTTTGTGGTAGAAAACCATTCTCCAACACCTGTTATTTAGGGTCATAGGAGTAACTGCAGCTCAAGTGAAGGACAGTTTGGAGTGCTTCTGACTTTCACTTCAGATGAATAGACTTGTAGCCATTTTCAGGGAGAAATTGTACCTTTGTCATTGACTTTGTTGTGTGATGGTGTCAGGATTGCCTGTGTGATGGTATACCTCGAGGATAGATTTGCTCCAGGACTGTAAGAGATGTTGTCAAATAAAGGTGGTAATATGCAACTGAGAGGTTATTTTATTTCCCTGCTCAGGAGTCCCATTAGGGCATTTCAGACATGTGAGCACAGAAGTTACCAGTGAACTCTTAACTAAGGGGGCAAATTGGTGAAGGCAGCAGAGCAGTAGAGTTGTCAGGGACAAAAAGCTGAAAATTATATGTGTGTTTCCAAGAGCCAGCATTTTTTTGCTTGGTAAATATTGGGTTTTGCTCTGGCAGAACAGATTACCAGCTT